>NW_026571018.1:11370371-11590973 GCF_026225935.1 Boleophthalmus pectinirostris
TAATGTAGGTCTATGCTTAATGTTTTCTAACGAGCCTCTGGTCTGATTGAGAGGCTGTCAAATTGTCAATTTAACCTTACAGTGGCTTTGTTCCTATGCACAGCAATATCTCATTGTAATTTATACTTAAATGACATACAAAGCACAGATTGGGTCGTGTGTAATTTAAAATTGTCCTGATCAAAAATAATCCAGCTGATTTTTTCAGTTTCATGACACTTTCAGAATAGTACTCCAAAAATTTGATAATAATAAGATTTTGAGCCTGAAAAACGATACTATGCGCTGTAGATATATGGCGTAAATTACCTTGTGTAATGTAAAGTAAAATAAAACGACTGCAGGAGCGCTGACACATGCGCAGTTGCGCTTCAGGATGTACTATGTTTTCACCTACGTCCGCTAAGACTAAACATAAGCAGCGGCAGAGAACTGCGTTGTCATCTTGATCAGCTATCGCTAAACAACGAAAATGAGTGGCCGCGGAAAGGGAGGTAAAGGACTCGGAAAAGGAGGCGCTAAGCGTCACCGTAAGGTTCTCCGTGATAACATCCAGGGTATTACCAAGCCCGCGATCCGCCGCTTGGCTCGCCGTGGTGGTGTGAAGCGTATCTCTGGGCTCATCTATGAGGAGACTCGCGGAGTGCTTAAGGTTTTCCTGGAGAACGTCATCCGTGACGCCGTTACCTACACCGAGCACGCTAAAAGGAAGACCGTGACCGCCATGGATGTGGTGTATGCCCTGAAGAGACAAGGCCGTACTCTGTACGGTTTTGGAGGTTAAACGGACAGACGAACTGAAACACCAACGGCTCTTTTAAGAGCCACCCACATATGATAAAGCGCTAACTTTCTCCTAGTCACAATTAAACCAACAATATTGCACAACAAGGAAAAACGACTTCGGAGCTGTCTGTGGGTCTCCTTCATGTATGTTTATGGTGTAATGTTGAGCCTGGGCCTCTGATTGTATACCTTGACCAACTTTCAGCTAATCAGAAGTCAGCAGATTCCTTCTTTAATGTAAAGAAAAGTAAGATCCAAATTAAACTTTTGGACATTTGACCAAACAATTTGAGCACCTGTAAAACCAAAGGATGTAAAATGTTTGTCGTACAATACTCACATCAAACTAAGCAGGGAGAAAGATCTGAGCAGTGAGCACAGGCTGTACATACAGTTGTATGTATGTTCCTGTTTATTTCAGGCCCTAGTTTTGTATTGTAAAGGAATGCTATTCTGATCTCTAAACAAAATAAGGCTACAAAACAAGACCAAATGACCAGCTTGAGAGTTGTATTTGTAGAACTTGTTATGGTGCATGATTTATGAATTCAAACATTGTTTAGGAAAAAGGAAAAAAAAGACACTTGAAGTGACAACTTTTTGTGAAGGTGAAGGTGAACGCACTCAAAGCTTGCTGTTTCCACACACACAAAAATATATACATTTCGGAGGCTATTATAGATTTCGTTTTATGTTAGCATTTCGGTATATTACTATAATTACTATTATCAGGTAAACCGACACTACTGTAAGAAAAAAATGAGAAAAATAATCTATTCAATTGGACCAATCAGCTCTGAGACTCGGCACAGCTGTTTTGCATGAGGTGGGTATAAATATTGCTCACAGGCGCATACTCAAGCATCCGTTTGTCTGTACTCGGAAGAGCATAGTATGCCTGATCCAGCAAAGACCGCGCCCAAGAAGGGCTCCAAGAAAGCCGTAACTAAGACAGCTGGCAAAGGCGGCAAGAAGAAGAGAAAGACCAGGAAGGAGAGCTACGCTATCTACGTGTACAAGGTGCTTAAGCAGGTACACCCCGACACCGGCATCTCCTCCAAGGCTATGAGCATAATGAACTCCTTCGTCAACGACATTTTCGAGAGGATCGGCGGTGGGGCCTCCCGCCAAGCGCTCAACCATCACTTCCAGGGAGATTCAGACCGCCGTGCGCCTCCTGCTGCCCGGAGAGCTGGCAAAGCACGCCGTGTCCGAGGGCACCAAGGCCGTGACCAAGTACACCAGCTCAAAGTAAACTGTGTCTGCACCTTAAATGAAAACAACGGCCCTTTTCAGGGTCACCCGCTCTAAAAAAAAGGGCATTTTCCGGTTCATTTTTGGGTTTTAAAGTTATTTTTGATAATCTAGCCCAAAATGAAATCACACCAGTGTAATAGCCCAGGTAGCTTTTAGATTATGAAGAATCAGTTCTCAAAGTGATTAGTTAAACTATGAAATTACACGCAATGAGGAAAAGGGAAAAAAACTGGATACATTAATTCTGTACAGAGCACATTACAGGCAAAGCAATAGAGAAGAAACCCAAAATCACAGTAAACTTTAAAATGGAGGTGAGTTGTTTGTCCCTAACAATTCATGAAACTCTGGAGGCTTACTTTTTTCTTCATTTCAAGATTAAATGAAACTGACAGCTTTACTTTTTTATGCATCTCTCTTCAAAATGACACTGCATTGTAGTTAGTCCAATTGTATTTAAGCTTTGGCCAAAAAAAAAAAAGGCTTATTAATGAAGTTCAACAATCTCACCCACTTTGAAGTTTGCTCAGTTCCCTTTCCCCACTTCCTTCTCCTGGATTCCTTCAGTTGTCAAACACCATATTACAATTTAAAATAAATAAATAAAAACAAAATTATAATAATTAGTGCTACTGGAGTGCTGCACTGGATCAAAAACTTACACTCATCAAACCGGAGGGCTTAATTATTGTGGAGTAGTAAAAAGGATGGCAGAGGCACTCTCATTTGTGGTGTATTTATTCATAGTCACGCCACGCAGTCATGTGGGATATTTAGTCTTCATCAGGGCTGAGTGAGCAGGAGTCGTGACCCCAGACATGTGTTAGTTAAAAAAAAAACAATATCACATGTTCAATCCAAGTATATTGATATCATACCATTCATAACATAAAAACAAAACAAACAAACAAAAAAAACCACTGTTCTGTATACACTGGAGTATAGTCAATAATACATATATCCCTTAGATTTACACTGTACACTTCAAGAATTGCTTTTCAGTCATTGTCATCAAGAAGAAGAAAGCACTAGAAATTTTGTAACGAAGGTTACGAAAAATACCCGGGTATTTGGTGACCAACTGTCAAGAGTGGGGGCAACCTGTCTCCTCTTCGCAATGGTAAATGGTAAATGGTAAATGGTCAATGATATTTCAAATATTTCCACATTTATGCATTCCAGTCTTTTTTTGATAGCCATGTCTCCCTTTTTGTTGGGGTAAGGTAATTCCGAACCAGGTGGTTTTTTAGGTTCGGTGCTCTCCTAAAGGAATTAAACACAGTTTAGAGTGTGGGGTATCGCTCTGTGTGGAATCGCTCTGTAAAATCCCCCAGTTAGTTTTATTTTAATTGTCTAATGTTATATGATAATTGTCAAATTGCATAGAGAGAAATGTCCTTTGGGGAGGTTGGTGTTTAGGTCTTTTGCAGAAAAGATCCTTATGGTCTGTCGTTTTTGACCTTAGTAAGGGCACTGTCGAGTATTTTCTTACTGTATCCCCTTGTTTGGAACCGAGTCTACAGTTCATTAGCTGGTGAGTCAGTCATTAGGGTCATCACAGATTCTTTTTAGTCATTGAAATTGAATAAAAGGTATATCGTCAAGAAGTGGTTTAGGGTGAAAACTATCGGCACGCATGATGGGGTGATTTAGTTCCCCTTTATTGTTTACAGAAATTTTCATGTCTAAAAAGTTTGCCGACTCTTTACTGTACTCTAGAGTCAATTTTTAGGTTTTGGTTGGTATTATGTAAATAAATAGTAATGATAATTATTGAGCTCATTCTCAGTTCCATCAAAAATGAAAAATAAATCATCAATGTAGTGGCCGTACCATATGATGAAGTGACGATCAGGGTCAACACTGTAATATGGCATCATGTAATATGAACGACATATATTTTATTACAGAAACTCTTAAGTCTAAATGTCTGCATAAATTCCAAATCAGTGTAGAACCTAAACAATTTATTCTTTAATACAGATGGGAGGTAGCTAATGTAAATATTGTTCAACTGCCAATTTTGTTATATAGCATGGTCTTGGAGTCATTTATAGAAATTATTAGGTTCCATATTTGGGAACTTAGTTTTCTAGTATTTCATGGCAATGTACAATGTAAGCAATAGGAAAAAAGTAACCCTAACCTCATCTGGAAGTATGATTCATATTCTAGTTCTATTTTTTACCATTTTTAAATGTTATGTGTTTGTACCCATTTCAGATGCATGCAGCTAAAACCTGGAAGTCTTCCTTAAGGGTGTGAGAAAGGCATGTTTAAATCTATGCTCAAAACAGTTCTGTTTAGCTCTGCATATGACTTAAAGGTTTTCATTTTTCATTTCGCACTCTTCTAATTTAATCTCTCTCTGTCTCTCTTTTTCAATTTCATGATTATTTATGTTTTGATTAGTTTTTATTGTAATTTTAATGCATTTCTTATTCTGTAAAATACTTTGAAATACTTTGAGTACGAATTGTGCTATACAAATAAACTTGCCTTGCCTACTTATGAAAAGACATACAAAGGAAGGCTACGACGAGTGTTAATTGTTCTGACACTCTTCCAACAGTGGAAAAAACACACAAGCGACCTTTGGGATGACCAGCACCCATCCCCCATGCTTGCCTATTGGCGAAAGAACGGTCCCTCCTAGTGACTGTCTTCTCTAACGTCCGCAAAAGCCGCATAAAATGAGAGGAGCTAGGTAACTTTCTTTAATCTCCTATAAACGAACAGCAAACATGAGTGGCCGAGGAAAGGGGGGTAAAGGACTCGGAAAAGGCGGCGCCAAGCGTCATCGTAAGGTTCTCCGTGATAATATCCAGGGCATCACTAAACCCGCTATTCGCCGCCTGGCTCGTCGTGGTGGTGTGAAGCGTATCTCCGGTCTCATTTATGAGGAGACTCGCGGAGTGCTCAAGGTTTTCCTGGAGAACGTTATCCGTGACGCTGTTACCTACACCGAGCACGCCAAGAGGAAGACCGTGACCGCCATGGATGTGGTGTATGCTCTGAAGAGACAAGGCCGTACTCTGTACGGCTTTGGAGGTTAAACTGACAGATCTGAACCGAAACACCAACGGCTCTTTTAAGAGCCACCCACATGCGAAAGAACAATTCTCTCATGCCATTTATTTACATTTTAAACGTAATAATTTATTATACTACCAACTGCTAGATTTCAGAAGCCATCAGAGCATTCTGTAGGCCAATTCTGTTTGATACAGATGGGGAACAGCTAAAATTTGTTTTATTTTTTTATGCTATAATACTTCATGGGTCTAGTCATTAACAGAAATTATCAGGCTTTGTAACTTAATAAAAACTTTCTAGCCTTCCATCTGAGAGTATAGAATATGCAAACCACCAAAATCAATAACAGATGTGTCCTGTAGCCTGGTGTCACTGCAGAATACAGGGGGAGCCAGGTGAACATAACAGAAAAGTCTCTTCTAAACCTCATTCTTCCTCCTCTCTATTGTTTTGGTTGGTGAGGAAATGGGCCATTCCCTAAAGACATGTTTCTTCTGGAATGTCCTCTGGAAGCTCTTCCACCACATTTGGTGTAAAAAGTGTGTAGCATCTCAAAGAACACTCTCTACTCACATAAGACAAACAAACTGCTCATTTCACATAATAGTGCTTTGAACTGCACCTTCTGCAGTTAGTTAAAATAATACAACATAATATTGAAACTGATCTTAATAAATAAATAAATAAATAAAATTGCTCAGTGTGTCAGCTGGGTAGCCACAAGAGCAACCAACCACTTGATATGGTTAAAGGATTTATAATTATGTGTATTAGAACAAAGGTGGCAATTTTATTTTGTACCTACTCCGTTTCTTTCAATCCAACTTAATGTTACTAAATAAACTTTAGACGTCTGCCTGTTAATCATCTACATGACATAACTTAAGAGCTAGATAGTCTTCTTCAACTGTTAGTAAATAAATGAACAATGTGTTTTTATTCTAGGTCTGAATTTGGGTTTGATTTTATATTTCTCATGGTCCATTTGTCAGAGGAAAACAGATTTGAGCTGTTTATATGTGACCTCTCTCTGTTCTTGCCTCTCATAAGCTGTTTTCAGGCTGGTCAGAACCGTGTGGTTCCCGCACCATTTCCACTGGGAACCAAAGTGCTCACTGGTGAACGACCCGCGAGAACCCATGACGCGTCATCGACAGAGGGTGTGGATTTACCACCAAATAAAAACAAGGCCATATGAAAACGGATGTCACAGAGAGGAAAATAACAATCATTGAGCGCATCAACACCAGCGAGCATTTGTACTTACACAAGTCATTCTTTATGTGCCACAACATCGATCTGTTGTGGAGAAGACGGCAGCAACGCCGAATACAAAGATGTAATCTTATCAGGCGAACACGGATACATGCAAAATGAACGGTATCTAATAGTTTTTGCAGACTTAAAACTTTTGATTTAATACGTGATAGTTTCAATTGCTCTTTGTTTTTTTTTTACCGCGTGTGACCCGGATGAACATGCTGACGTCTTCAGTGTCATCACGGTTCGCTTAAAAAAACAAGTTTTACTTGGTTCCCTATGGGAACCGACTTTTCTTTTCCCGGAACGCTCTGATTTCTGGCGTGAACAAGTCGGTTCAAGATTATTTGAGGGAACCGAAACCAGCACGGTTCTCTGTCGGCCTGAAAACGCCTACAGTGGAGCAGACTGCAGGGTGCAGAACCTAGGGACTCAGACTCAGCCCTAATGCTTCTGTTCAATCACAAATGTAAGTGTTATGTTTAATAATATTATATTTTATGAAGTTTGTGTAGCCACATATATCTGATGTGTAAACATGAACATTTCTCTCTGTTCTCACAGTGGAATCTCCTTCAGACTGAAGCAACAAGGTGTAAAAGTATAAAATACAATATGGACAATTCAAATGAACATTTTACAGCTTTATTCATAATGTGTTACTGTTAATGGCGTTTTGAATAAAATTAATTCATTGATGCATTTTTTATTATTATTTTTTTTAATGAAATGTTTCTTAAACAGCACTGTGGTTGTAATTATAAACATTAACCCATGTATAGAATTCACCCATCAGAGAAGAAAAAGTCAACTCAGAATTGAGTAGGAAAAATAATATTTGGGTTGAAATGATAACCCAAACTGCTGGGTCAAAAAAAAAAATCTGAGTTGTAATGGTCCAATACTGACTCAGTGCTGAGTTATTATTTTATACAGGTTAGGTTATTTTTAACCCAGCATTTTTTTTAGTGTGTATATTGTGTAATGTGATGATCAAATTATCAAATAATTTTCTAAACTATTATTTTTGTCTTCACAATCAATATTAAATTGTATTAATAATAGAAGATGTTTAGATTTACTTTAAAAAAATCTAACCCAGAAATCTGGTATTGGTCAGATTTATATGTAAACATAACCATTAACCTACATTTTTGAACAATTTACTAATAATACTTAAAATTCAAAAAAAAAAAAAAAAAAACACAAAACAAAACAAAAAAAACAGCAATTCCTGTAATGGACAAGTGTACTGGAGAGGCTAACATTATGTTAATATGATTATTGTGCCTCATGTTAAAAGTACATGAAGAATAACACCAGTGCTGCAGTGCAAACTGAGGGAGGCTCCTTCGTAGTTGTGCTTACTGCAGCCACAAACTCGGTTAATTACAACTATACGCAGAAGCCACTCTACGAATTTAACTTTTACATTTAATGCTTGACATCTCTAGACTCTATCTAAATACAAAGTATTTCTTATATATCACAGTTTTGTCCAATTTAAGGCAAAATGTAGGAAAAAGTCGGAGCTGAGAGTCTCGCTCTTCTGGACATGGTCCAGGTTTGAGGGCTTGTAATTTAAAACACAGGATCCTGAGCGTAAGAGGGTGCGTTAAATTAAAAGATGTGATTGTGCACTAAAGCATGATATCAAAGTGTCCAGGGAAAATATGTCACATTTGTGTATTTTTAACTTTAAACTGCGAAGAGAAAACACAGAGCGGAGACACTGGCGCTGAGCAGAGGGCGTTGAGTCTCTACGGTTCTCATGTGCGTTATAACTGTGGTCCGCGCGCGCGCGCCCGGCCCACAGACTCGGATCTAACCCGATACGAACCCGAACCATGACAGAGACCGCTCCCGTACCGGCCACCCCTCCGGCCAAAGCAAAGGCCCCCAGGAAGAAGGCCGCGGCCAAGAAGAAGGAGGGCCCCAGCCTCCAGAAGCTGATCACCGGCGAGATCGCCGCCTCCAAAGAGCGCAAAGGCGTCTCCGTGGCCGCTCTGAAGAAGGCTCTGGCCGCGAAGGGCGTGGATGTGGCCAAGGCCAACAAGCGCATCAACACCACCCTCAAGAAGCTGGTGACCTCTGGTGCCGTGAGTCAGACCAAGGGCACTGGCGCGTCCGGTTCCTTCAAACTGGCCAAGACCGAGGCCAAGCCCAAGACCGTGAAGAAGAAGGCCGTCGCCAAGCCTAAGAAGCCCGCGGCCAAGAAAGCAGCGAGCCCCAAGAAGAAGGCGGCCGTCAAGAAACCCGCAGCCAAGAAGCCCAAGTCCCCGGCCAAGAAAGCGGCGAAGAAGGCGGCGCCCAAGAAAGCAGCGGCTAAAAAGCCCGCCAAGAGCCCCAAAAAAGCGGCGCCCAAGAAGCCCAAGGCGGTGAAGAAGAGCCCCAAGAAGGCCCCCGCCAAGAAGGCCGCCCCTAAGAAGGCCAAAAAGTAACAGCTGACGCGACCCCCGCAACACAAAGGCTCTTTTAAGAGCCACCACTCTCTCACTAAAGAGCTTCATCTTTGTCAGAGTCCAATATTGTGCCCGGTGCTTCTGTAGGTGTTTTTACCTCTCCAGACCAGTATTCCTGTAATGACAAATATCTCAAAACACATGCTGCTACACCGCACAAACAGAAGTAGATAAAATAAGTATATTAATGAGTTACCGCATATGTGAGTGTGGAGAGCAGTACATGTACGTTATGCCTATTTATGGTGCACTTTCATACAAAAATATTTTTATACAATTAAAAACGTGTGTGGTTGATATCAGAGAGAGGACACGCATAATTGATTAAAATATAACAGCGTCCTTAGCGTTTTTAAATGGATATCGTGTTATTACAAAAGTACGAGTCGTAACATAAGTTTGTGAGCGGTTGCGGTTACACGCCGCGGTTACACGCCACACAAACACAAACACACAGTAACAACAGATTGTTACCTGATTTTTGGAGTTATTACTCTGTTTGAGATGCCCTGTTAACAGCAAAGTCATGTGATTCATTCTCGATCATGCTCTTTCTCTCATTACTCACATCAGAGTTTGTGGATTTTGCAAGTCATTTAACTAATCTCAGAAATCTGATTTTGGCGCGCGTGTGTAAACAAAGCCTCTGATAGTATCTTGACAAAGGCTCGTTCTTCACCAGCGTGAACCGTAGACCGGACGGTGTGAACCTCTGAACAAGCGCGCGGGGCAGAGGCGGGGTTAAAGTTTGAACCCAGAGCGCGAGCCCCGCGCAGCCAATCAGCTTCGCCCTGGTTTCTATAAAAAGCAGCTGCCTCCGCCCCGTACCTCATACCGTCTTAGGTTTTCACTGAACGCCTAGAGCAGAGGAAATGGCCAGAACCAAGCAGACCGCGCGTAAATCCACCGGAGGAAAGGCTCCCAGGAAGCAGCTCGCCACCAAGGCTGCCCGTAAGAGCGCCCCGGCCACCGGCGGTGTTAAGAAGCCTCACCGTTACAGGCCCGGCACAGTGGCTCTCAGAGAGATCCGTCGTTATCAGAAATCCACCGAACTGCTGATCCGCAAGCTGCCCTTCCAGCGCCTCGTCAGAGAGATCGCCCAGGACTTCAAGACCGACCTGCGCTTCCAGAGCTCTGCCGTCATGGCTCTGCAGGAGGCCAGCGAGGCCTACCTGGTGGGTCTGTTCGAGGACACCAATCTGTGCGCTATCCACGCCAAGAGGGTCACCATCATGCCCAAGGACATCCAGCTGGCCCGCCGCATCCGCGGAGAGAGGGCTTAAGCCGACCTGTCCCTGACCCCCAACAACACAACGGCTCTTTTAAGAGCCACCTAGATCAAACAAGAGTCACACTTCCCCTCAAACGGAAGTTATTAATTATCATCAATGTTTTACGTCTTACTCATCTCACATCACACAATGTTATAATATATAATTCTATAATAACGTGTGCGTACAGTCACAGCTCCAGACCAAAGCGTGGAGTTCACTCCACCGCATTTCCACAGTTTATTCTGATTTATGAATACGGATGTGAACATGTAACATGACATCCGTGTCCCCTCGAACGGTCAGACATTAAAATACTTAACAAATATTCTTTGCCGTTAATTCTCAGTGTTTTAAACGGGTTTGTTTCCTCGTAAATAAAGACGGACTGCTGTCAAGGGCCTCCATAAGGGCAGGGTTTGAGGAAAAAGCTTGACTTTATTTTCAAGATAAATGTGATTGTTGTGAAAAGGGTGCGCTCTGGCTTGGAGCTGCGCGCTCAAAGTGTGAGAGAGCGTGTTTTTCTTATTGGAGGATTATCACTCCGACAGACCAATCAGCGATCAGCAGGGTCTTTATAAATCCAGCCGCAACGCTGTACCGGCACAGTTGATTCTTCTCAGACTCAATACGCAGTAAACATGTCTGGACGTGGAAAAGGCGCAGGCAAAGCCAGGGCTAAGGCCAAGAGTCGCTCCTCCAGGGCCGGCCTCCAGTTTCCCGTGGGCCGTGTGCACAGGCTGCTCAGGAAGGGCAACTACGCCGAGCGCGTTGGAGCCGGAGCCCCCGTGTACCTGGCCGCAGTGCTCGAGTACCTGACCGCTGAGATCCTGGAGTTGGCCGGCAATGCCGCCAGGGACAACAAGAAGACCCGTATCATCCCCCGTCACCTGCAGCTCGCCGTACGTAACGACGAGGAGCTGAACAAGTTGCTCGGAGGCGTCACTATCGCCCAGGGTGGTGTGCTGCCCAACATCCAGGCCGTGCTCCTGCCCAAGAAGACCGAGAAGGCCAAGTAAAGAAACCGCCCGACCCCATCACACAACGGCTCTTTTAAGAGCCACCCACTCTCCACAAAGGGCACTATATCCTGTTTTCACTGCAGAATAATACACACTTAACGCCTTATCAGTCTACTCTGTAGTTTCTGACTAAGAAGTAAAGTTGCTAATTAATTTGGTCGTTTGCAGCTCACGGATAAAGACTTTTAATGAGCTACTGCGTCAAAGTGTTATTGTCGACCAATAAAGTTTAAGTACTGTTTGTATATTACTCAAGCATTTAAAGCGCGAAAAGATGACTTAAAATGCCAATACCCCGTGTGTACCAACAGCAACACGTCACTCGTTCTTTAAAGTAACTCCTTAGATCTCGCTTTATTAAAGGCTTCTACAGTGGAAAAAACGCATAGCACGCTGATAATTTTTCTTTTTTTTTTTTTTTTTGGACCACGCACCTGACTTGAAGAGTTTTTGGGAGATATTTACTTTACTTTGGGATTGCATGAAAGAGCCTTTAGAGAGCTTTTTAGAGAACAGGTCGCTTTGACTGAGCCATAGATGTACAATATCCGGACATCTAAATCACTTTAAATCAATTCAGGAGGACGTTACATTTAATTCAAGCCATTTAATAAGCCTTCAGCAAGTGGAACAGGAGAACAAAAGAGAGCGGTGTGCGATTCGACCAATCACATCTTAGGATCGGCGCAGCTGCTTTGCATCGAGCGGGTATAAATACCGCTCACAGGGGCACGTCAAGGCATACGTTCGTCTGCACTCAGGAGAACACGTCATGCCTGATCCAGCAAAGACAGCGCCTAAGAAGGGCTCCAAGAAAGCCGTGACCAAGACCGCCGGCAAAGGCGGCAAGAAGAAGAGAAAGACCAGGAAGGAGAGCTACGCCATCTACGTGTACAAGGTGCTCAAGCAGGTACACCCCGACACCGGTATCTCCTCCAAGGCCATGAGCATTATGAATTCCTTCGTCAACGACATTTTCGAGAGGATTGGCAGTGAGGCCTCCCGCCTGGCGCACTACAACAAGCGCTCCACCATCACTTCCAGGGAGATTCAGACCGCCGTGCGCCTCCTGCTGCCCGGAGAGCTGGCCAAACACGCCGTGTCTGAGGGCACCAAGGCTGTCACCAAGTACACCAGCTCCAAGTAAACTGCGCCTGCGCGTTTCACCAAAAACAACGGCCCTTGTCAGGGCCACCCACCACAAATAAAGGGCGCTCTCTAAATATATACTCTTGTGCAGTTTTACGAAGACATGTAATCAAAATGTTTCAATTTACTTTAGGTCGCATTTTACATGCTTGACGTAGGAAAAGCTCTGAAGCAGTGGTTTCACTAGCGACTGCCAGAACTGTGTGTGTGATTCAAGAAATTCCTTATTTTCACAAATGGTGGCTGTAAATTGGGCTGCAACTAATGGTAGGAACAGGCCTGACTGACACCTACCAGCTACTAGGTTTAAAAAAAAAAAAAAAAGTGGTTATATTTGGCTAAACTGGCTCATCCATATTAATATATTTTAATTGTCTATTCAAAGGAAAATAATGCACACATGGGCTAATCCTTATAAAGCTCCCCCAAATTCTTGAATTGTTCCACTTTTTTTTTTCATCCCATGTTTTTTTTTTTTCTTTTTTTGTTTTCCAGTCAGCAGCCTACCCCACTGAACCAGCCTGAGAAACCATTTAAAGGCTCAGGAAAATATCTGTGACAAAAAATATTGAACTTTTTCATGATAATCTAATGATTTAGGTTGGACAAGTACCATTATTATTAGCAGTTGTTCATGTTAAATTGTTTTATTGCTAATTTGTTATTACAATGCATAGTATTAATAAACACATCCATAATACAGCAGCTTTGTGGAAGCAGCTCTGGAGAGGTCTTTCTAATATAGCTAATTAACGTTCAAGATGAATTTTCAGATTTCCTAAATATTTCAACTTCTAAACTTGATGTTTAGGATTTGACAGGAATATTGTTAAATGTTTTGATGGGGAGGGGCTCACATTTCAAAACAAAACAAAACATATATATATATATAAAAAAAACATATGGCTGGCTCTGTAAATAAATTCATGTTCCACACAATCAAAGGCCATATAAAAGTCTGGAAACATATTAAAGCTATCTTCACCAATAAAGTTCTGGGCAATCTAGGCAAGGCAAGTTTATTTGTACAGCACAATATTTAGCTTCAAGCACAGAACCTTCAAAGTGCAATATAAACAAATCAAAACATCATTATATAATGAACATTAAAAGAGATGAGAGCAGTGTTTTATAGTCATTATTAAGTACACAAATGGATCCCCAATTCTTAAATACAAGTTTGTGGTAATTAGGTTTTGGAATTACAGAAATAATCCCCTAAATCTGAGTAGTTGGTAATTTTCCACAAACAGTGCTTTATGAAACAGTGTTTAGAATAAGAATTTGAGACACCTGATGGCATCTTGTACCTCAAGAGTTACATTTCTATGAGCATCAGAGGTTCATTTACAAAATTGTGTAATTGTGTAGAGCATTTAGAGAAGTAAAGATTATACTAAAACTTTGTTGTAAATCTATGGAATAGTTTAGTTTCAACTTTTCAAAAAAAAAAAAAAAAAAAAGAAACAAATAGGAGCATTGCTCTCCCTCCTGTAGCCATTTCACCCTCAGTTTTACAAAAGCACCTTGAGTTTTTGGTCTCAGCTAATCTAAAATAAAGATGCAATTTGAAAACATAGATCTCCTCCTTTTTGCCTTCAGAGTATTGTATTTTAATAATTTGCAGTAACAACCATAAGAGTTATTTCTACCGACTTCCTCCCAGCATGAATTGATTTGTTTTTTCACCTCTTGATTCACAGCTTCATGTGTCAGAAGATGTTATGAAGTTTCCAAAAGAGTTTTTGGTGCAAGTTCACTATTGAGAGAAACTTTTTTATGATCTTGACAAGAGCTTCATGAATATGGACATTTAGTGTAGAACACTCTAATTTATTGTGAATGTTTATGTTTATTTATTTAACATATGAGAATGTGTTAGTACATCATGTAAATGTGCCAGAGTTTGCTGTGTAGACTCATTTTCATCCGTAGTCGCATTGGCAGGTTGATGTCAAGACAAAAAAAAAAAAAAAGGACATAAAGACACATAACATTCAGTCCATCAGACATGACAAAGACTTTAAGATCAGTGAATATCATATTAATCAAATTAAAACATGCTAAAAGCACACACAGATTAAAGACAATAGACACAAATCGCAATCACACAAAAAGACAGAGACATATGCTGTCAAACATGCAGATTAGTCAATAAACCAATAATCATTTTAGCATAGTCCTTTAGTCCACTTCTTTAAAACAGTCTACTCGTCAATCTCAATAAATTCAAATATCATGTTTTTTTTTTGTTTGTTTGTTTGTTTTTTTGTTTTCTCATTTCAGAAAGTCAAATCCAAATGTGATATATATTCATGACACAGAGTGAAGATTTTTTTTTCTAGACATGTTGATGGTTATGGCTTACAGATCCTGAAAACTCAAAAATCAGTGTCTCATTAAATTTTAATAATGTGAAAAAAAAAAAAAAATGCTAAAGAGTAATACTGGAAAATCAGATTTTTAGCTCAAAACACCTGCAAAGGTTTCCTGAGCCTTTAAATGGTCTCTCAGGCTGAGTTCAGACTGCAGCCTGAAGTGACCCAAATCCAATTTTAAAATCGCCAGGTGCTCAATGCTCATGTCCATGTTTGGACAACTTCCGTAAACACAGAGCACGCTTGCTGCGGTTGACATCATCGTGTCCTCCAGTGCGCATGTGGGACACTTTCGGGCCATTTACTCTTCAAACTGGAGTCACATATAAGTCGCATTTCATTGGAAATGTGAACGACCTTGCAAAAACATCGGATTTCACAAAAAAATCGGAATTCAGCATTAAGCCCTGCAGTCTGAAAGTAGCCTCAGTCTGGGTCAATGGAATACATCATCATGGGGAAGGCTGCTGATGGGACAGAACACAGTCATTAGCACCTTCCACAAGGAGGTGTGGGTTTTTTCGGAAGGTTCCATGCGTGTCCTAAAAAGAAGCACGAGAGAATCCGAGAGAACAGGCCACTTTATTTCGTCATTTTCCATTGAGAGAGATTCAAGTTGATTACCAAGTACAACTGTCACCCCGGAACGACGCCTCAACTGTCCAACTCAAAATCAGGGGTAGCTTTATACTACATCTTGACAAAACATTAACTTGTTGATTCAGCATATACAGCAAGAAAATGAACAATACTGCTGACCCAGTACACCTTATCATGGGTGGGACCATGTCACGGGGACCACATATGTCAGTTTTGCTGCTTCATGGCATCTCAAAGTCCAAAAAAAACATGTTCTTTATGACACTCCAGTCCAGAAATAACATGTTATATAGACCTATGGATAATCACACGTGTTTTTCCACCCATGTCATTCTAAAGTCCATAATATTAGGTGAATTAGCATGATCAGCACATAATTTCCCACAGAGGGTAAGCTACACTTGATTGTCCTGCAAACTTGCCTGACCTGAATCCTACAAAGAATCTCGGGGATATTGTCAAGAGGAAGATCAGAGCAGATGATCTGAAGGCCACTATCAAAGCAACCCGAGTTTCTGTTACACCTGAGCAGTGCCACAGGGTGATCGCCTCCATCCACAGCCCCAGAATGCAGTAATTTATGCAAAAGGAGGCTGAGCAAAGTATTGAGTACATATAAATGAAAATACTTATTAAAAGCCAGACATTTCTGTTTAAAATAGCATTCTTTAATTGATGTCATGCAATATTTGAATTTTCAAACACACTGAATAGGGATGTCCATTATCTGTAAGCCATAATCATCAACATCAAGAAATAAAGGCTGGAGAGCTTTATATATTTATGTATTTATTGATTTATTTATCAGGCACAGTGTACATTAATCAATATTTCTGCAAATGTACTAAATTTGCAGTCATCTGCAACCCCTGGACAGACATGGTAAACAAGGTTACCCTAAAAACACAATAAGATTTATACAAAAAAGCGCAATTGTTAATAACAGTTTGATTAAAAGGCAGAGAGAACACACGGATTATTTACTTAGAAAACACAGCGGATGCGCGCGCAACCCGAAAGTGTCGCTGTCTCTGCGGGTACCATGAAGTTGCAGCTTAAACTAGCGCTGTTGTAAGAGCACTAAAACAATTAATCTCAGCGGGATGAAATATGTTAAATTAGGAGAGTGGGATACGTCTTAATGCGTTAAATGCTGGTGAGTGAGTGAATGACGAGAAGAAATGGCTCACATTTCAGATGAGTGGATGTCCCGCTACTGATGAACTAGCTCCGCCTCCAGGAAGGCCTAAAATCCTACAAAACACAAAATAAACACAACATAATACAAGACAGCAGTTTTTTGCACGAGATGTATACTTGCTAGTGAAAAACAAGGTTGAAAATGCTCCAACCCTATGTATCTATTAGTGATGGTCTAAACGAGCCAAGGCACTGATACACTCATCATGTGCTGAAAGCAATGCCTCAGGCGAGCTGTGTCATTGATCGTATCGCTTTAAGAAAAGTCACGTGACCGACACAGTGACTGTATCGTACCGTTTCACATTGGAGAGGGGTCTGGCTGCAGACACATGGGGAAAGTGGAGCTCCACTCCAGACCGGAAACACGTGACCTCCACCGGATACACGTCATATCTACGATAGACTTTTATTTTTTATTTTTTATTTTTTTATTCGTATTAGCCATATTAGCCGTGTCCCAATTCCAGGGCGGCAGCTTTCGAAGGCTGTGAAGGCTGCAGCCCTCACCGTAGCTGAAATGTGACAGGTGTAGCCCACGGAGCCGCCCCATCGCCTAGCAACCGAGACACTGTGCTAATGCTAATGCTAACAACACGTACCACGCATGACGCACGGGTAATCAAACTTGGAATTTTAGACCAAGTTATTCTAAAAATTCTCATCCAAATCTTATGGCTAAAAACGATAACTTATGTTTAACTTTTGCAAAACAAAACGGCGATATTTCTGGGATACATCTAAAATAGACTAAATTGCCTTAAAGTTTCAAAAACTGATGAGATTATTAATTATTAATAAAGTATTTTTAAATTGATAAAGGATTACATTTATACCGGGGATGTATTTAAGTCATTTTATAAAGAAAGACATCTCTGCTTTGAGAAAAGATGGTTTATTAAACAATCAAAAGATTGTAAATACTGTAAATACTTTATCATAATGTGAATAGTCAAACATTAAACCCATTACACACACACACACACACACAAACACAAACACATACTGCATTAATAGGTGAGTACAAATAGCTGTATGTCAGTGTACTCTCAAAGAGTTCTTCCCATTTTGCTGAAGCAGAAAAAAAAAAAATCCAAAATATGATCAGGTGGAATACCACTGCTTAACTGCAGTACAACAGTACATTCTTATAGTACATGTAATTAGTTACTTTCAAAAGAGACAGAAAGTAAATGGCACATTTCATCATGAATCAAACATCAGTACAGACTGAAAAACATTCAGAAAAACTTATTATGAGCAACTTATATGACTCTAGTTTTGTCTTATACACTTGTTAAGGTCATATAAGGACACATTTATCATGGGACACTTCCTCAGTGATAAAGCTGTTTAGGTGCTCCTCAGCTAAGACGAACAGAAACCACCATTTTACTGTTTCACTTCTGGAGGAAATTAGACGTTAAACCTAAACTTTATGGACACATCACTATTAGGACACATAAGGAACAGCAGCAAACAGAATGTGCAGGAGGAAGGCCTGATGCAACCAGAGGCCCCACAGGTCTGCAGTCTGGACCTCCTCCTCCTCTGTGAGTCTGGACATGGACAGTGGAGACATGACCCAGTGTACTTGGATCATTCAGTCTGATGTATCTCTCGTGTTCTGGAGGAGGAAGAGCAGAATGGGCCTTAAGTCTGACTGGTTGAAATTTCTGTCTGCAGAGTGAAAACCTGTAATGACACACACATTAAGAAAACTATTACATAAATCCAAACAGCTAAATCTCACACATTTGAGAAATGTGTATTTTCAGAAAATTAAATAATGATTTCAACATGAGCATGATTCATTTGCAGCTCTTATTATTATTGGCGTTTTCAATGTAACATGTCCCAGACCTAAACAGAGGCAGGAGTCTGGGTCAGCACCTCCTGCTCAGTGTTGCTTTTCTTTGTCATCTGCATTTGACCCATTTTATGAATCATGAGCATCTCATCAGCCACCAGTTTTGTGGCCCCAGCAGTGTGTTGTGTTCTCATACAGGAAGCTGCAGATGAGAAAAGAACATGAATCTCAAACAGTTGACTCACTGTTATGATATTAGATGTGACAGACCGAACAGACACAAGTGTCTAGTATCTACAACAGTGTCTGCAAAATCTGTTAAATGAGCCTCATGTCCACCTTATATCTGACCTGTCCAGGCAGGATTATTTACTTTTCACTTTACAAACATGCACCGATTGTTAAAAGCAGATAATGTATTCCCAGAATGAAATGCACACGTTGGAGGTTTATGTTACGTGAATATAAGTAAATATAAGCTTTGACATGTTTAATGTTTTATACATTAAACATAAAAAACTGTGTCTTTTATGTTTAATGCATGAAATAATGCGTGTTTTTATCTTACCGCACTTACACTTATACTGGCCAAGTGTTTACAAGTTTAACTCAGTCACTGTGTGTGAAAATGCAGTGTTTTCTCCTCGTAGCTTCATTAAATCACTCCGTGGGCTTCTTTACCCCTAACAGTAAAAACATGATTAGTGTTTGATGGAAATCTGTCCAAATATGAAAGTTTGAGCTGACTTTTCATCGCGTTAGCTGCAGATTACTAATCAAACTTTTAGCTCAAATCTCCGAGGTTCACGCAGTTAAAAATAAACTTATTTGACAGTTTTGTGAGAGTTATGGTCGTATTTTACATTTACAGTTGTGTTAGTAATGATTTCCTAAAGTTAAAAGCGTGTTACTCACATGTTTTCTCCGTCTTCCAGATGGTCGTTTTGCTCTGTGTTTATATGTGCGAACAAATTCCATAACGTAAAAACAATCTTATTTAATAAACATTTAATTGCGGTCAAAATAAATCGTTTCGTCGCCCCATAGGTCTACATAAAAGTAGAGATGACATCTTCGTTGGAGGTCACGTGTTTCCGGTCTGGAGTGGAGCTCCACTTTCCCCATGTGTCTGCAGCCAGACCCTTTTGGGGAAGTCCAGCACAGATCGAGCCACTTGCTGCTACGACGCCGTTCGTCACTATGGGCCCTCCAAGAAAGAGAAAGTTTTCTTCTGTGTGGGATCATTTTGATCTCATAACACCTGATAAGGTAATTTGTATTCCATTCCTGTTTCCACAGCCTATGCAACCCGAAACATCATCAGTGCTCCAGCATTATTGAGCTCGCCCTGAAAGAGAACAAAATACACCAGGAATGGACACTGGTGGATTAGTATATTGTAATCAGTCACTAATTATTATGGAGGCTAATAGTAATCTAAATCAGACACCTTTCCTTTTCACTTCAAGCTTCTAGAAAAGAGGCCCTAAATCTATGCATTGTAAATATTATAATAAAAGATTGCCAACCTTTCAGCATCATTGAGGACGAGGGATTCAGGGAGATGCTGCAGACCCGTGAGCCATCATACGCAATACCAACCAGGAAGGTACTGTAAATGTCAGAAATTGCACTGAACATGAACAGTTTGAATTATTATTATTATTATTATTGTTTGAAGATTTTTTTTTCTGTTTTACAAGCTCTAAAGGAAATGGTATCTAAAAGATATGAAGCAGAAACCCTGAACATAAAAGAAAAATTCCACCAATGCAGTCAGCCTTACAGCTGATATGTGAACTTCAATAAACATGGAGGCCTACTTGGCTGTGACTGGCCGTTTTGTTAATACTGAAAATAAAATGTGCACCACTGTGCTGGGAGTTAAATACTTTCCCCAGAGCCACACAGCAGAGATAATTGCTGAGGTAGATTTATAAAAAATATTCAGTGCATAAAGACTTGTTATTTATTTATGTATTTTTTTTTTTTTTTTAGGTCACACAACATCTGATTGCAACCTTTCCTGCAAAGGCCCATTTGTCACACCACTTAACTGATGCTGGTGCAAATATGATAGCAACAGCGAGACTATAAAAAAATTGGGCATAGTCCTTGCATCGCACACACTTTAAATTTGATAGGTCTGACACTTGATCTCAAGATTTTTTAACTAACTGATATCCAAAATAAAACAAAAAAAACAATGTCACCTATTTTCGTTCCAGCACTGTCGCCAAGGAAAAGCTGTGTCAAGTGGAAAGACCACTTTTGAAGCTAATAAATGAAGTTCCAACACACTGGAACAGCACTTATCAAATGTTGTTAAGAGTAGCAAGCCAAAAAGAGCCCGTTTGGGTGAGTCTGGCATCCTTAAAAACACCAATGCCTGCACTTACCGATGAAGAGCACAACATCATTGCAGAAATCCTGGTTGTGCTTGCCCCTTTTAATTCTGCTACTGTGGAGTTTTCAGAGGATTATGTATTATGGATGTGTTTATTAACAAATACTATGCATTGTAATAACAAATTAAGCAATAAAACAATTTAACATGAACAACTGCTAATAATAATGGTACTTGTCCAACCTAAATCATTAGATTATCATGAAAAAGTTCAATATTTTTTGTCACAGATATTTTCCTGAGCCTTTAAATGGTTTCTCAGGCTGGTTCAGTGGGGTAGGCTGCTGACTGGAAAACAAAAAAGAAAAAAAAAAACATGGGATGAAAAAAAAAGTGGAACAATTCAAGAATTTGGGGGAGCTTTATAAGGATTAGCCCATGTGTGCATTATTTTCCTTTGAATAGACAATTAAAATATATTAATATGGATGAGCCAGTTTAGCCAAATATAACCACTTTTTTTTTTTTTTTTAAACCTAGTAGCTGGTAGGTGTCAGTCAGGCCTGTTCCTACCATTAGTTGCAGCCCAATTTACAGCCACCATTTGTGAAAATAAGGAATTTCTTGAATCACACACACAGTTCTGGCAGTCGCTAGTGAAACCACTGCTTCAGAGCTTTTCCTACGTCAAGCATGTAAAATGCGACCTAAAGTAAATTGAAACATTTTGATTACATGTCTTCGTAAAACTGCACAAGAGTACATATTTAGAGAGCGCCCTTTATTTGTGGTGGGTGGCCCTGACAAGGGCCGTTGTTTTTGGTGAAACGCGCAGGCGCAGTTTACTTGGAGCTGGTGTACTTGGTGACAGCCTTGGTGCCCTCAGACACGGCGTGTTTGGCCAGCTCTCCGGGCAGCAGGAGGCGCACGGCGGTCTGAATCTCCCTGGAAGTGATGGTGGAGCGCTTGTTGTAGTGCGCCAGGCGGGAGGCCTCACTGCCAATCCTCTCGAAAATGTCGTTGACGAAGGAATTCATAATGCTCATGGCCTTGGAGGAGATACCGGTGTCGGGGTGTACCTGCTTGAGCACCTTGTACACGTAGATGGCGTAGCTCTCCTTCCTGGTCTTTCTCTTCTTCTTGCCGCCTTTGCCGGCGGTCTTGGTCACGGCTTTCTTGGAGCCCTTCTTAGGCGCTGTCTTTGCTGGATCAGGCATGACGTGTTCTCCTGAGTGCAGACGAACGTATGCCTTGACGTGCCCCTGTGAGCGGTATTTATACCCGCTCGATGCAAAGCAGCTGCGCCGATCCTAAGATGTGATTGGTCGAATCGCACACCGCTCTCTTTTGTTCTCCTGTTCCACTTGCTGAAGGCTTATTAAATGGCTTGAATTAAATGTAACGTCCTCCTGAATTGATTTAAAGTGATTTAGATGTCCGGATATTGTACATCTATGGCTCAGTCAAAGCGACCTGTTCTCTAAAAAGCTCTCTAAAGGCTCTTTCATGCAATCCCAAAGTAAAGTAAATATCTCCCAAAAACTCTTCAAGTCAGGTGCGTGGTCCAAAAAAAAAAAAAAAAAAAAAGATTATCAGCGTGCTATGCGTTTTTTTCCACTGTAGAAGCCTTTAATAAAGCGAGATCTAAGGAGTTACTTTTAAGAGAAGAGTGACGTGTTGCTGTTGGTACACACGGGGTATTGGCATTTTTAAGTCATCTTTTCGCGCTTTAAATGCTTGAGTAATATACAAACAGTACTTAAACTTTATTGGTCGACAATAACACTTTGACGCAGTAGCTCATTAAAAGTCTTTATCCGTGAGCTGCAAACGACCAAATTAATTAGCAACTTTACTTCTTAGTCAGAAACTACAGAGAGTAGACTGATAAGGCGTTAAGTGTGTATTATTCTGCAGTGAAAACAGGATATAGTGCCCTTTGTGGAGAGTGGGTGGCTCTTAAAAGAGCCGTTGTGTGATGGGGTCGGGCGGTTTCTTTACTTGGCCTTCTCGGTCTTCTTGGGCAGGAGCACGGCCTGGATGTTGGGCAGCACACCACCCTGGGCGATAGTGACGCCTCCGAGCAACTTGTTCAGCTCCTCGTCGTTACGTACGGCGAGCTGCAGGTGACGGGGGATGATACGGGTCTTCTTGTTGTCCCTGGCGGCATTGCCGGCCAACTCCAGGATCTCAGCGGTCAGGTACTCGAGCACTGCGGCCAGGTACACGGGGGCTCCGGCTCCAACGCGCTCGGCGTAGTTGCCCTTCCTGAGCAGCCTGTGCACACGGCCCACGGGAAACTGGAGGCCGGCCCTGGAGGAGCGACTCTTGGCCTTAGCCCTGGCTTTGCCTGCGCCTTTTCCACGTCCAGACATGTTTACTGCGTATTGAGTCTGAGAAGAATCAACTGTGCCGGTACAGCGTTGCGGCTGGATTTATAAAGACCCTGCTGATCGCTGATTGGTCTGTCGGAGTGATAATCCTCCAATAAGAAAAACACGCTCTCTCACACTTTGAGCGCGCAGCTCCAAGCCAGAGCGCACCCTTTTCACAACAATCACATTTATCTTGAAAATAAAGTCAAGCTTTTTCCTCAAACCCTGCCCTTATGGAGGCCCTTGACAGCAGTCCGTCTTTATTTACGAGGAAACAAACCCGTTTAAAACACTGAGAATTAACGGCAAAGAATATTTGTTAAGTATTTGACCGTTCGAGGGGACACGGATGTCATGTTACATGTTCACATCCGTATTCATAAATCAGAATAAACTGTGGAAATGCGGTGGAGTGAACTCCACGCTTTGGTCTGGAGCTGTGACTGTACGCACACGTTATTATAGAATTATATATTATACATTGTGTGATGTGAGATGAGTAAGACGTAAAACATTGATGATAATTAATAACTTCCGTTTGAGGGGAAGTGTGACTCTTGTTTGATCTAGGTGGCTCTTAAAAGAGCCGTTGTGTTGTTGGGGGTCAGGGACAGGTCGGCTTAAGCCCCTCTCTCCGCGGATGCGGCGGGCCAGCTGGATGTCCTTGGGCATGATGGTGACCCTCTTGGCGTGGATAGCGCACAGATTGGTGTCCTCGAACAGACCCACCAGGTAGGCCTCGCTGGCCTCCTGCAGAGCCATGACGGCAGAGCTCTGGAAGCGCAGGTCGGTCTTGAAGTCCTGGGCGATCTCTCTGACGAGGCGCTGGAAGGGCAGCTTGCGGATCAGCAGTTCGGTGGATTTCTGGTAACGACGGATCTCTCTGAGAGCCACTGTGCCGGGCCTGTAACGGTGAGGCTTCTTAACACCGCCGGTGGCCGGGGCGCTCTTACGGGCAGCCTTGGTGGCGAGCTGCTTCCTGGGAGCCTTTCCTCCGGTGGATTTACGCGCGGTCTGCTTGGTTCTGGCCATTTCTCTGCTCTAGGCGTTCAGTGAAAACCTAAGACGGTATGAGGTACGGGGCGGAGGCAGCTGCTTTTTATAGAAACCAGGGCGAAGCTGATTGGCTGCGCGGGGCTCGCGCTCTGGGTTCAAACTTTAACCCCGCCTCTGCCCCGCGCGCTTGTTCAGAGGTTCACACCGTCCGGTCTACGGTTCACGCTGGTGAAGAACGAGCCTTTGTCAAGATACTATCAGAGGCTTTGTTTACACACGCGCGCCAAAATCAGATTTCTGAGATTAGTTAAATGACTTGCAAAATCCACAAACTCTGATGTGAGTAATGAGAGAAAGAGCATGATCGAGAATGAATCACATGACTTTGCTGTTAACAGGGCATCTCAAACAGAGTAAACTCCAAAAATCAGGTAACAATTTGTTGTTACTGTGTGTTTGTGTTTGTGTGGCGTGTAACCGCGGCGTGTAACCGCAACCGCTCACAAACTTATGTTACGACTCGTACTTTTGTAATAACACGATATCCATTTAAAACGCTAAGGACGCTGTTATATTTTAATCAATTATGCGTGTCCTCTCTGATATCAACCACACACGTTTTTAATTGTATAAAAATATTTTTGTATGAAAGTGCACCATAAATAGGCATAACGTACATGTACTGCTCTCCACACTCACATATGCGGTAACTCATTAATATACTTATTTTATCTACTTCTGTTTGTGCGGTGTAGCAGCATGTGTTTTGAGATATTTGCCATTACAGGAATACTGGTCTGGAGAGGTAAAAACACCTACAGAAGCACCGGGCACAATATTGGACTCTGACAAAGATGAAGCTCTTTAGAGAGAGTGGTGGCTCTTAAAAGAGCCTTTGTGTTGCGGGGGTCGCGTCAGCTGTTACTTTTTGGCCTTCTTAGGGGCGGCCTTCTTGGCGGGGGCCTTCTTGGGGCTCTTCTTCACCGCCTTGGGCTTCTTGGGCGCCGCTTTTTTGGGGCTCTTGGCGGGCTTTTTAGCCGCTGCTTTCTTGGGCGCCGCCTTCTTCGCCGCTTTCTTGGCCGGGGACTTGGGCTTCTTGGCTGCGGGTTTCTTGACGGCCGCCTTCTTCTTGGGGCTCGCTGCTTTCTTGGCCGCGGGCTTCTTAGGCTTGGCGACGGCCTTCTTCTTCACGGTCTTGGGCTTGGCCTCGGTCTTGGCCAGTTTGAAGGAACCGGACGCGCCAGTGCCCTTGGTCTGACTCACGGCACCAGAGGTCACCAGCTTCTTGAGGGTGGTGTTGATGCGCTTGTTGGCCTTGGCCACATCCACGCCCTTCGCGGCCAGAGCCTTCTTCAGAGCGGCCACGGAGACGCCTTTGCGCTCTTTGGAGGCGGCGATCTCGCCGGTGATCAGCTTCTGGAGGCTGGGGCCCTCCTTCTTCTTGGCCGCGGCCTTCTTCCTGGGGGCCTTTGCTTTGGCCGGAGGGGTGGCCGGTACGGGAGCGGTCTCTGTCATGGTTCGGGTTCGTATCGGGTTAGATCCGAGTCTGTGGGCCGGGCGCGCGCGCGGACCACAGTTATAACGCACATGAGAACCGTAGAGACTCAACGCCCTCTGCTCAGCGCCAGTGTCTCCGCTCTGTGTTTTCTCTTCGCAGTTTAAAGTTAAAAATACACAAAGTTTGCATTTTACCCCATACATTGTATACATCAACATTTAGCGCACAGTCCCATCTTTCCATTGAACACATCTAATTAGTCGCGGTAAGGTTTATTTTTTATTATAATACATCAAACCGTCCTGATACCCAGTCTAGGAGGATACTCGGCGTCGACTTTTTTCTACATTTCGCTTCAAATGTGTCTAAACTCTGATTTGTGGTGAAATGTTTGCACTTAAATCGTGAGAGGAGATGTCAAAGAGTAAACACATACATTAAACTTGGTTCTTGAATCTAACGTTTTGATTTAATTAACCTAGGTTTCGGTGGTAGTAAACACAACTGCGGTGACGGGTCAGACTCGGTGTAGCTCTTTAGCTACTCAAACTATTGGCATTTCTGTCATTACTGTTAACATGAACGGTGTTGCAATCATTTACAGAAGTTAGTCATAGTGTTTATTAGGATTCGTGTTTATTAGGATTCGTGAAATCTACAGTTACGCCGTTTGTCGCGTATTTCATCAGGCCAATGGGAATACAGTTATAATACGGCTTAACTGTGGAGACAACACAATCAAGGCATATTGAATACTGTTGCATATTTAATGTTAGGTTTAATATCTATACAATATAACAATATAGATCTGTTTCTTTTTATGCGTTAGTATCATGCATTTATCATGTTTTATTAATATTATCTTTTTTTTTTTAAATTTTAATGATCACCTAAAAATACAGCAAGTAGCCTGTAGTCCTATGTTAACAATAAGGTATGTATTATGCGTATGACCCACTTCTGTGTATAAGATGTACATGATGGTGACAGCAGTAGGGATTACAGTAAAAAAAAAAATATTTTCCCAACTGGATAAAGGATAATTGTCTACATATATTGATTTAATTGTAGTTTTGTGCAATGCATCTTCCATGTAACCTAGCCCAGTGTTTGGAGGGGCACTATAGGGCAGTAGGCAGTGGTAGATGAAATACAATTTTTTGTTACTAAAGTAGTAGTAGTATTTCACCAGTATCTGTACTTTTACTTAAGTAAAAGCATCACATGGAACACAAGATTAGTTTTTTTTTTTTTTAGAACAATTAAAAGGATGAAATGTAGCGATTTTGATAAAGA
Organism: Boleophthalmus pectinirostris; assembly: GCF_026225935.1. Classification (NCBI taxonomy): domain Eukaryota; kingdom Metazoa; phylum Chordata; class Actinopteri; order Gobiiformes; family Gobiidae; genus Boleophthalmus; species Boleophthalmus pectinirostris. The sequence goes on from NW_026571018.1 coordinate 11,397,115, forward strand.
ATTTAGCTGATTTTAAGTGATTCAGTTGATTCAATTGATTTCTTAATTTGTCTGTTTTGTATTTGGCTTGCTCAATGTTGGGGCAGACACTCAACTTTTCTGTTCAGGTCTAAAATGTAGTGGAGAGTGTAGAAAGTACAGATACAAATTCTCAAATGTAGTGAAGTAAAAGTAAAAACTATGCATTGTAAAATGTACGTCAGTAAAGTACAGATACCTAAAACTTGTACTTAAGTATTATACTTTTACTTTTATACTTTGTTACTTTCCACCACTGGCAGTGGGGGGGGGATCACAAGATGATTGCAGCATAGAAATAAAAAATTTATGACAGTATTTAATCAGTTTTCATCGAAAAGCATATATTTTAATGTAATTTGGTCAAATAATACAATATAATATTAAAACAAATATTAAACAAGATTTTAAACATTTTGGCACTTGAAATAATTGCAAGCGTATCATTTCATAGCCAATGTCTAAACAGTCTTAAGTGCCATATTGTTAGAAACAAACAGCCTCCAAGAGACACATTTCTCTAAACGTTTTATAAAAATCAGATACACGCCATTCAAAAGTAGTTGTAATATAATTTTCAGTTTGTGCATTTTTTAAGTTGAGAAGAGTTTTTGAGCAGCTTTGCAATGACATGAACCTGTCCCAAATCTTCGAAGCAGATCTGTAGATTTCTGTTTTAGAGTCTCAGAAACAACTGAAGAAGACCGACCCAAAAGAAGCAGCACGAGGCAGCACTCGAGCACATCTGGACGAGGAAAGCCCTGAGAGAAGTCAACGAAAGGATTAGGAAATTATTATTTCCTAGAGACAAAGTTTGCACAACATGAGATGAGAGACAAGAATGAGTCAAGATTTTGACATAATGTGTACTAAACTAACTAAATTGTGCAATCCAATTCAGTGTTTGGAGCTCACCATTTTAGATTTATGTTATTTTCAAATTTCTGTTTTTTGGGGGGCTTCTGACAAGGTGTATGCCAGCACTTAACATTTTTTAATTTTTTTTTGTCATATCCAAATGTAATATTTTAAGAGGTCCAGATGTTATTTCTTTGCCTGGGATGTTCTCAAGTATGGCATTAAACACATATCTCCATGAAGACAAGCAACTACAGAGTTAGATCTATAGGTGTGCTCATTCACAGTAAGAAATCATGTTTTTCAAGGCATTTAATTTAGAAAAAAAAAGTCTGATATCAAGACGATTAAAAAAAACAAATACATTTTTTTTTATTCCATTTTAGTTTTATATTATCAAATGAGTATCTAGTTTTGCTACTCATTTTAGCACTGATTAGTATCTGAGATGTGTTTATTTATTCATTTTAAATTTTTTAGACAAGTAGTGAAGGAACTCTATCATCTCTCAAATATAGTGTAGTCCTCTGACAACAAAGAAATACATGAAACAGCATTGTACCTTGACGGAGTCTGGCAGCTCTGAGAGTTGTTTTTGATATTGTGACATCTTCATGGACAAAGACAGGAACGTTTCAGGCTCCTCTCTACAAAAACAACAAGTTCAAATATAATCTATGAACAATAAACACAGCTCATAAGTGCCAAATGTAAAAATACAGCATAATTTGGTCTCAATTGAATATTAATATATTAAACACTGCAGGCTTATAAAGTAATATTAAGTAGGATTGGATAAAAATAATGACATCTGAACACACGGAAACCACCAATGACAAAATGCTGTTTTGTATCTGCATGTTTATGTCAAATTAACTTTACTGACAATTTAAGAAGTAAAATTAAGTAAATTCAGTGTTTTTGTAGGTCTTGTAATTATATTGTGACCTAAATAAGCTCAACATTCCAAATTGTGCGTAACATTAATTGGTACGGTTTATCCTCTCACCCATTCGCTGCTTCTTCTTGTCCATGCGTTGCCAAAGTGACTCCATTTTGAGCCTCGTCCTGTCCCTGGGTCTGATGCTTCGACACCAAAGCGTTCAGTTTGTCCTGGATCTCACTCACAGATCTCTGCACAGATTGAGCAGCAGCTGTCGATTCACACAGTAACACCTCCAGTCCCAAATCTGGTCCGGACCCATCCTGATGTTCTTTTGTCCGATCTTCTTCAGTCTGGACATTCCAGTTTACGTTTGGCAAAGAGCTGCTCCACCAGAGTTCATACATTTGGAGGTAGCGGACAAATGATTGTAAACTTAAAGCAGCGGCAGATGGTTCTTCCGAAGACTTCTGACTTGAAAAAACATGAATGTCTCCTGAACAAAAAGGGAAAAAATATCATCGGAGGTGGAGAATCATAGACTGATTTTAAACTTATACCTGGCCTTAAAGTGCATATGACAGGTTCTGATGTTTCTAAATTTTTTTATTAAGTTGGCGAGATAATACATGCTGTAAATATAAATGATAGTTTCACACCAATCAGAAGGGAAAAAGCAAAACGTGCCATACCATCAGGAAACAGTAGATGGCAGAGCTGTGAAAACACTGAGAAGTGCCCACTGTCTTTGGCCCAGGACACAGCCCACCACAGCTCCCTCATCATCTGCTCCTCTTCCTCAGACAGGAAACACAGAAAGGCTCGGGTGAGATGCAGAGAAGATGACAACACAACCTGCAGAGTACAAAAGAACATGCCTTTAATCATGTTATAGAAGTTTACCATACCATAAATATAATCGTTTTACATGTATTTTCTTAATTCACTCTTATTTAAACAGACACATATTATGCCATTTTCTGATCTATATTATACTGTTGTTTCCTCATCACAAACATACCCAGAGTTGTGTTTTGTTTCACTCACAGGTTTAAAACATTAACCCTCCAAATTTAACCCTCCAAATTTAGGCTCTCAAACAGAAAATACTCTATCCCATCTTGTGATGTCATTTGGTAATACAGGAAGTGCTCCACTGTGTTTTTAAACTTCATACACCTTCATTAGAATCATTTGGATAATTCCAGCTCCGGAACTGCCAAACTCCACTGAACTAATATGTAAAAAGTAGCTGTTAAAGGTTATATAGAGGATTTTCCAAGGAAAGAGAAATACAGCGACTGTTTGTCCTTTTTCAAATGTTGCTTATGCGTGACACCACCCCCTCCTCCCTCAGCTCCCTTCTTCAGTGAGAAGAGAAACGCCTCCTCCGTTCTCACACCTCCTCCTTATGCTAGAAATCATGCTTGTTTACAGTTGGTGTGCATTCAGAATTGCTGAACAAATAAATTCCTGTTTAAGTTACCTGTCCAGAAGTAATTTAGCGACCAATGTGTGAGTTTTTAGACCCTTTGTCAGCTTCAGTGCACGCCATTGGAAGGACTCTCCAAGAATCATCTTAGTTTGGCTTTGCTCCTTTTCCCCTTCTCTTCTTCTTTCGGTGACCTCAAAACAGACTTTCTTTTGTGGCTAACTGCCTTGTTATGTATTGGCTAATGTTTAGCTGGCCCCACCACGTTCACAGTTAACGGATTTCATTCTTTTTTTTTGGGATCATTACAAGGCTGGTGCAACTCTATAATGCCATTCTGAACTGTCAGTGACAATTTAAAACTAAGAAAAAAAAAAAATCCTCCATACAACCTTTGTCTACATCTCCAGAGGTCAAAATGCTATGCTACACCTTGTGATGTCATGTAGTTAGACTAATAATAAAGCATTACTCATACATGTGGGAATGACACAAAACTCCAGGTATGTTTTTGAGGAGGTAACAACATTCCAACATAACTCAAAGCTCGCAATTTTGTGTATTATAGGACCTTTAAAGAAACCACTATTATTATGTGCTGAAATTTGCATTATAGGTGTGTTTTTTCACAGTTTTCTTTTAACATCTTGGTGAATTGGGATTATTTAAAATTGTACCTGTTTTAGTGGAACATTTGCCGTTGGTTGTGGGCCCTCTGCAGACTTCAATTCTTGTAATAAACTTTTAACACTTCGAGGTCCTTCAGATGTGTGCGAAACTCCCAACTTTTCATCCCAAACTTGCTCCACTCGTTTTATAAATGAGATGTTTTGGTCTGTTGTCTCCCATACACCACTGCACACTCCTGATGATGCAGGAAAGACTCCAGATTCAGACAAAAACTGGGACAAAAACTCAGCCAAAGAGAAGTGAAGCCTATGAACCTGTGAAAAGAAAACCTTTTCATTAGGTGTGTTACGAATCACAAAAAACAAAAACATGGTTTATTTCTTAGTATTGAAGTCGAGAAATTTTAATATTGTAATAATACTAGACTAATTCAATTGTAATGGAGATAAAGATTCATTTGTCCGGCACTAGTCCAGTTGTCATGTAAATCCAACGTTAAGACATCCTTCTTATAATAGTTGTATTTGTGCGATTTTTATTTTTTCTGTAACTGCAGCTGTGAGCCTCATCATATTGGTCTTAAATGATTGTATTAACCTGCTCTACATGACCCTGGGGTTTTATTTAGCTATTTTGTCTGGAGCCAGGCTCTATTATGATTAGGATTTTTTTTAACAAATTTCCTCCTGTAACCACTAGCATCGCGAGCTTAATCTGAATGGCGTGGACACCATGGGTGGGGTTACACTAACTTAGCCCATTTCTATATAAAGTCTATGGTTTGGACTGACCAGCAGAGCTTCCTGGTTTCGTAGGACTTCTTGAACACTGCTCCAGTCCTGAGTCTGAGCCAGTTCTTTGGCACATCTAAGAGACAGAGACTGGGACAGAGCTGCCTCTCCACAGATCTGAGCCATATCCGCCGCCACTCGGAGAGAAGACACTTCGTTCTTCCTGGAGATCACTTTAGCAGCATCGAAACTGGAACCAGCTGCAAGATAACTGATAAAAACACAAAGGGTGAGTTTAATTTAAAATATTATTAGTTTTGAACAGCACATAAATTATCCACAGCTATAAATCAGAAAATGAAAAGCTCAATTTTTAGTCCATGTTACAGTGTAATATAGGTCCTTTAACATGTGTCTTAATGACTGCAAAACTACTGCCAGATCCCTTTTGAAGATGGTCCTAAAAATACGCATCAGTAACAAAATCTGTAAAATCTAAAGCCGACAGCGCCCTCTGCTGGAGTGAGTAACTAACTTCATTTCTGTGACGTGTGGAGTGGGAAGGGCAGCGACGAGGAAGAGCATTTTTAGCTCACACCACACTGCACTGGGATTCACTAACAGCAAGCGTTTTTTTTGTTGTTTTGTTTTGTTTTTCTATAATCCAGGAAAAACTGACAAAATGACTGAATTTTTTGAAGATCTTTTGACTTGTAAGCTGTGTCTGGACACGTTTAAAGACCCTGTGACTCTGAGTTGTGACCACAGCTTTTGTTTCAGCTGTCTGCAGAAAAACTGGGCACAAAACAAGACTGAAAACTGCCCCATTTGTGGAAGGAAGTCAACAAAAGATAATCTTGTTGTGAACAGCACTCTTAAGGAAATGGCTGATTCGTTTTCTCAGAAGCAGAAATCCAAAACACAATAAGAAGAGGTCAATGCCATGAGGAACCCGGATGCCCTTCCATGCTTAAGAAAAGACGAAGACCAAGTAGGCGTGGGTTATACTGACAAAAACAGCATACATTGATTTTTTTGTTCCTGTTTTTTCCAGATTTTTTTCCATACAATTTTTGGTTTGGGATTGTGATGTCATTTATGGATTTTCATTTGGGAGATTTCTTATCTTGGTTGTTGGATAAATCTAATGGAATGGGCTTCATCACTAAAATAAATACATATAAAGTTCAATATTTGTGAGTCTTCATTTGCAATGTTTTCAATGAAATCAAAGTATAATCTGTGGGTTCTTGTCTTGAGGGACACCAGCAAAATTGACAATTGATACTTTGCAGTGATATCACGCTGGGGGTGTTCTTCATGCATCTCTATAGGTGGAATGTTCAGCAGTTACCATGGTGACACAATTAGCAAACAGACAAAAATGTTTTAACATCCTGTTTAGGTGTTTGATTTTCAACAAAAAAAGGTGGGAGTGACAATTGGCAAATGCTAGCTATGGTGGCTGTAATTTTACATGTGAGAGACTTGTTTTACAGCACAAATCATCTCACATGTTGTAGCTCCAATCAAGGCAGCTCTTTCTGGTCAGATTGTGTTAAAATAAATTCAGATTGAAGTCTAACTTGAGTAACAGAGCTTTTAACAGAGTAGTGCTTCAGTTGGCCTCACACCCCCAGAGAATGTTGAAGACATCGGCTGCAAAGTATCAATATAGAAACAAATAGAAGACACTGCAGATAGACGTCTGTGTAATCCCTCAGTCGGCCAGAGATGATTCATAGCAAAAGAAAATTTCAATGACTGAATACGTGTTAACGCCCCAGCAACCTGATTCACTTGGATGAGGATGAAATGTCTTCACTCAATTTTTTTTTTTGTTCTGTTCACAGAACTGAATTTTCAGTTTGCTGCATCGCAGATGACTATGAAGAGAGTCATTATAAAATACCCAAACACCGGCATAGGCATGTTGATTCAGAGCTCAGAGTTGTGTTAAAGCAGCTGCGCCCTTCAAACCAAATAAAATGTAGTTTGGCTAGTCTCCTTCTAGGCTGAGGCAAGTTTAGATCTCCCTTTTAGAAATCACTGATCTACACCTTAAAAATCATGGATATAGTGTATTTTTAACAGTCTATTTCTAACAATAATACAAATATAATAATTATTAAAAATGTGTTAACTGTACACTGCAATATTGCCCTAAATCAAATATATAATATAAAAAAAAAATTACTTTGCAGTGACATCACGCTGGGGGTGTTTCACATATATGTGTACTGGTAAAAATCTGCTCTTTATGATCAGATTGTGTTCAAATAAAACTCGGACAATTACAATCTAAGTTTAGTAACAGACTTCAGGCAAAGTAGTACTTTAAGTTGGCATTACACCTCCAGGCAATGTTAATGACTGCAGCTGCAAAGTATCAATTAACTTGTTTCTCCAGTACTTCCTAAAACTACTACTTACTAAAAAGACAAGATACTAATGAGGAAAACCCATTATAACATAGTAAAATTGTATAATCTTTCTCTTACCATTTGGCGGCTGCAGAGAAGTGTCCGTCTTTCTCCAGCACCGCAGCCCAGCTCTGGTACAGCTCCTTCAGAACCAGGTCGTCCTGAGGCAGCCGGGCCTTCACCAGAGTGATGGCCTCTCTGAGAACAAACAAATCAGAACATATTGAAAACATGTAGGGATATAAAATTATCCAAATATTGTGGTAAATTCAGAAAAAAGGCACCGTACCCAATATGTTCCCATGTAATTGAGCAAAATTTGTCTTGCCCCAGTACAGATATATAAGCAGCTCTCTTGCCATCTATATTTAAGTAGAAAGCATTTTATTGTTTGATAATTATGAATATATAAGGGATTATTAGCATGCCAGTTGCGTGCCAAAACTCTGCACTGGTCTCCAAGAGCTGTGAAAAGTGCTTATAGCTCTTTGCCGTTAATAATTTGGACTACTGAAAACCATTTACAATTTATTAGTTCTTGTTTCTTTTCACAGTCCAAATCAAGACAATAAAACACGGCAAACAGTACACATCAGTCTTATTTTCTACTCAATATATCTGTATCTTATACAATATATCTGTATTGAGGTGAGACAAACTTGGCTCAATGACATGGACTGCTGACAAATCACAACTCCAGGTACATTAGTGACATGACATGAGGAGATGAGAAGGTCCTTTAAATAATGTTCAAAATTGGGGAAAAAATGCACACAAAATCATTGTTTTTTGACAATAACCACGGCAGACCGTGAAAGCGTCCACGCAAAGTAATAACATCTCCATGGAAATAAGCACCATACTACACCATACTACATGACGTGACTGACCTGTAGAGTTTGTGAGCTCTGAGGAGGTCTATGGCTTCGTGCAGTTTGTTGATTGACAGTAAATGAGAAGCTGCTTTGACAAACTGCTCCTGGAGACATAACTGTTTGACATAAGAGCCTACAGCTGCGCTCCAAACACAGAATCCAGCTGAGGGAAAAAGAAAGGGTGAGAAACCCAAATCTACAATATGAAACCACATGCCTTAAATGCCACATTACAATACAACATCAACTGAAATACCAAAAACAATTGCATTAGAATTTGAGTCATAGTTATAGGTAGAGCTCCAGTTTGCAGTCCTATAATTACGCAAAATTGACTTTTGTGAGCTTTAAGCCATGTTGTCTCCTCAAAAACACACTTGGAGTTGTGTTTTGTTTCATTCACACGTTTGCGCTGCCTCCAAAGCTCAAAAATCCTCTGTTCCTTCTTGTGTTGTCAAGTAATGGTAGTTTTCAAGTTAACATCTACCTTTAACCTTTTGTTGAGTATAAATTGGCAATTCCAGGGCTGAAATTATCAAAAAGATTCTAATGAAGGAGTATGGAGTATAAAAAAACATTAGAGCACTTCATGTATCACCACATGACGTCACAAGGTGGAGTGTTTTCTATCTGAGAGATAGATCACCTAAATATGCAGGATTTGCGTGTTAAACGTGTGAATGAAACAAGAGACAACTCTAGGTATGTTTTTGATGAGGAAACATTATAACATCAATGAGATCAGATTTCGATGTGAAAACGTAATAATTGTTTAAAAAAATATATATAAATAATAATAATAATAATAATAATAATAATCAAAAAGTATTCCAGGTTCCTGTTCATACCCATTGGAGCCAGAGAAAGCAGGTGGTCATTGAGCTCCCCTTTCTCTGTGGCCAGCTGTAGTGCCCCCTGCAGGTCACCACTCCACAGTCGTAGGTAAACAACAGATTCAAAGTGTCCTGCCTCGAGATGGGCCTCCTCTGAAGACACATACATTTAAAGGAATTGTATATAGCATGTGCTCCTACTGTTTAAAACAAAGGAAAGCTTGTGAAACTACAACTAAACCTGGGTTTTGTTATTGCTGTTAAAATTGGTCCATTTATATCAATGTTTTGGAAAGGACATTCAAAGTTGTTGTTTTTTTTGGTTTGTTTTTTTCCACATGTTAACAAGTTTGAGGTTTACTGAAAGATTAAAATATGAAATTAAGTAAAAATTACCTTCTGCCTCAAACATTCGGTGCAAAGCCTTTCGATCAGAGAATAAACCCAAATGGACATGATCCCCTTGTCCCGGGATGCAGCCTACAGGGGGCACTGCAACAGACAAATCACAAAAATACTGATCAATCTGTTAACAATACAATACTGGAGCCAGTAGCACAGTATCAATACTGATACCGATTACTTTGGTTTGGTATTAAAATATGGTTACTAGAGTTGAAGTTGAAGTACAAAATGGTGGTCCACAAAAATAATTAGGACTGGTTTGTGTATTGATGTATATTTGATTTGAGTCCATTCTATTTCTGGTTTAGATATGGGTTTAGACCCTGTTTTGTCCCAGTTTCGATGTGGAAAGTTTATGCCAAGTTTGTGCAAGTGTGAAAGCACCCTTACAATGAGAAGAATAACTGTTACACTATTTTTTTTTAAATTATAGTTTAGTTTTATTTTAGGAGTAAAAGTATTGTGTCTTTAGTACCGTGAGTAGTAAAATAGTTTAAAGTTACTCAAGTAAATGTAACAGTCCTACCCACCATTGTGTGTGACTGAGGCCAGAGTGACGCAGTCCTGGAGCAGCTCGTCTTTGGGCCGATGGTCCATGGACGTGCTCAGAGGAAGCATCGAACGAGGTTTTTTCTTTTTCATGGAGGACACACTCACCTCTGGGCAAAAAGTAATACCAGTAATAATAATTATTCATTTCACTATGTGTTTATGCATACAGTATGCTTCTGAATTGTTTTAGATGGATTAACTAATGTTTTCTGTGCACATTTTATATTATTTACTATTTAAATATCTAATTTACCTATCTAGAACTCTTGAGAAATTTATATTGCTGGCAAGGTTAGTATGCAGTAACTTAACTTAATAACTTAACCTTTACCTGGTTTGTCTTTATTCTTCACAGCAGCAAGAAAAGGTTTTCTCTGGCTCTCATTATGAACTGAAAAACACAAATTATTATTGTCGGTCATTTTAATTTAAATTAAATTTGTATTTATTTTGTTGTATTTACCTATTGGAGGCAGTGAGCTGTTTGTGGAGCTGGTCTCATCCTCTTCTTCAGATAAAGCCCCTACAGTTGAAAGAGTCTTCTCTCCATTCACAACAGTGCCACCTCCTGGCTGCTTCTTGGCTTTGCTTTTCTTCTTTTTCTCCTTGAGCTCAACCATTTTCTTCCCTAAAATGACACTCAACAAGTTACCATCTATTCCAGTATCATGATAGGGAAATTAAGTATATTGATCCAGCGTACACATTTTTTTATTCTTAAAAAGTATCAAATGGATGTTATTGTTTTGTCTCTAAAGTTTTACAGTATGGCATGAAAACCCATCTCCATGGAGACAAGCAGATGATACCATTAGACAGACAAGCAGGTGACGTACCCACTATCAGAAAAGTTTCATGTTATACCCTTAACACTAGTATCATACACACTTTGTCCTGGTTATGTCTTGCTCTAGCTGTGCACTAGTGTACCCTCCTCCACTGATGCAGTTAAATTTAGCTGGCAGTAAATACAGTAGTAGGGTTCAGTAATATGGCAAAAAGGCCTGTAGTTGACTGCAGAAATTCTTGGTCAACTTAAGACATAGAGGCTTTGTGCATCAATTAATCAACTAAAAGTGGGCGTGGCCTGAGCTCACAAAACAATCTTGTAACTGTGAAATACAAGTAGTAAACAACGTATTCATATGTTCAAAGGAACATTAAACTCATGCTCCCCTCAAAAAGCTATAGCTACATCACCCCCTGCCTTCTTTCTTCTTCTACTGTGAAAGCAACAATGATTTGACTAATAAAAGCATTGGTTGACTCTCAACTAAACAGCTGTAACTCTATTGACCTCTCAAAGTTTATCAATTATGTTTTGAAACCACTGGATCTCAATAAAAGTGTGATTAATTGCACAGTTTTAGTATAAAGCTTGATAGTTGCTGGGTTGTTGTTCACCTTTGGGAGGCTTATCAAACTCTTGCTTGGACACTCTCCACTCGTGAACAGTGAAGTCTTTTCCTCCGGTCCAAACTGTGTCAGGATCCAGAGGAGACCAGTGTACACACAGCAGGTTTCCATGGTGACCGCGATAGTTACACACTGGGGCCTCCTGCAGGACATCCCACACCTACAATGTACAGGAGGAAGAGCTGCTCTCAGGGTTTGTGAAGATATGGGGACTTTAATGAGCTTTTAGCCATGTTTAAACAGTGATCAATCATTATTAACTTACTCAGAGCTGTATTTTTGTCTGTTTTTCAATAGAAAGTGAATTGGAGCCAGTGGGTTAGCTATGTCCATTCATATATACAGTCTATGGTGCAGCCCTAACTAATATGTTTTTCCCCCTCCCATTGCTCCACTGGTTTGAAGGAATTTACAGACCTGAGCGGTGCCGTCGTAGCTCACGGTCACCAGGCGGTCGTCATGGTGATGGCTCCAGGACATTCCGGTGATTTTGGCTGTGTGTCCGCTCAGTCTGCGAAAGGGTTCTGAGATGACAACCACACTGTCCCCGGGGGAGTCTGAATATACATAGAACATTTAACAAAATAATTTAAACAGGGAAAGAATAATGAACATAATTTACAACAGGAACACATATGCATTTGCACAAAAAACAGACTAATTTCTAAGAATATAAAATAACTATACAACAATACGTATATTCAAATATAGCACTTTCAATGTTAATGCGGTGAGGCCATATTGAAAGTGAGAATTTTATTTTTTTTTTTTCTGTTTAAAAAAAAAAAAAAAGGGATGTTGTTAAGTTTGAGGTACCAAACTAAGTAAAGGACACTTTCTTAGACAATAGAATGTGATTTCAACATTAAATCATAGAGCTTTTAGATTACCATGTGGCCTTATATTTGTGTAATCCTTCAGTCACCCAGGTAGGTTTTATAGTGGTCCATGGACATATACTAATCTATGTAGTCTTCTTATTCTGATCCAGCTCAAGTTAATTCTAAAGCTAATCAGGAAAGGTTCATTTCTGTTCTGTGAATGTATCGATTTTTTTATTATCAATACCTGCTCAAATGAGTATCTAGTTTTGATACCAGTTTTAAGATTGATTAGTATCTTTTGCAATACTTTTGCAGGTGTGGGGGTTGGGTTGGTGGGTAGGTGGGTGGAAATGTGGGATTGTTTTTAATCTCTGTAAAGCACTTTGTGTTACATTTTTGTATGAAAAGTGTTTTATAAATAAAGTTTGATTTGATTTGATTTGACTACTGACAACCCTTCGTCTCACCCAGTACTTGTTTGAGGTCATGGATGTAGACAATGGCATTGCTGGACCCGGATGCAAGTAGACCACTGAGCTCGGGGCTGTGAAGGCCGTGGTGCCAGCACAAACAGTTTATGATCTTATGGTGCTGCTGGATACTGCACAGGTGCCTCAAACTTGGGGCTTCATACACATCTATACAACTGCAGCAAAACAGAGTGGACAGTCAGGGAGTTAGTGAAACCTTTAAATGTTATGCATAGTAGGGGTCCATTAGAGCTTGGGATTGAAAGTTAAAAAAATGCACGTAATTGGTAACATGTGGCAAGTGATTCAATAATATTGTATGTTTATTGATTATTACCATAAAAATAATAGAGGAAACATTTGGTTTTGTTCTTCTAAGAAATAAAATAATGAGAAAATAGTATAGCAGCATCACCAGTTTTTAGCCTTAGTCTTAATCTTAGTCTTAAAATCTCCATCAGTGTAACTGTAAATTCTGAAAAGGTGTGACAAAGCAATCCCAAACTCTTAATGAAGTTATTACATTGCATACTGCAAAATTGTATTGATTCTGACAGCATGAAAATATAATACTGACCCATCCTCGTTGCCAATGGCCACAACTTTTCCATCTGGTTTCCAACGTAGGTCTGTGTGAGGAGACAGTTTATGCTGATGGGAAAGAAAAATATATTCCTGTGATGTCAGGATTCACCAATTTTACAATTAACAGTTACAATGAACTGATTATTGGAACTTAAGTGGTGGAAAAAATAAATTGCTTTATATTATTGTATAAGTACAAAGCAGACCTGTACAGCATTACATAGGTATTTATGAATAAACTCAATGTCAATATTTAAACCAATTTCAAAGGTGCATTGGGTTGTTTTAGAGTAAACTTGGCCACCTCTCCACAGATCTGACTTATATATTTTCCAGGTTATTGCTCGTCTATATGGAGATAAATTCAATGCCATACTGTAGAACATTTTTTAAGCAAAGCAGATACATCCTTGAAGACAAGCAACATGCCCTCCACCACAAAAGTTACACAATGCACCTTTAAAGTCCAACCACCACACAAATATGATACAAGAAATTAACAAACATGGCTTCTTACCCTACATAAATACACCCCTAAGCTGCCACTGACTCACCTGAATCTTATTGGTGTTTTGATGAGTTTGTCGATGTCAAACGCTTCTCCACTGAGTTGGTGTGGATCATGTTGAAGAATGGTGCCCTCTCCTGCACAACTGTACAAACTGAAGGCAGACTTTCCCCTTGAGGATCCTAACAAAATGAAAAGTTAGACAGCTTAAAGGTGCTCTCTGTAACTTTTCTGGTGGGTTGGTCCACCTGCTAGTGTCATGAAGATGCTATTGCTTTTGCGTGGAATGTTCAGTATGACATTTAACTCCTCTTCATAGTGACAAACATACCAGGAGTATGAATGTATGTTTTTAAGGTATTTATAGATAAATTGGATAATTTCAGGCAATGCAGGGGCACTTCAGACAAGCAGGTGGCGAAGCAAGAAAAGTTACACAGTGCACCTTTAAATACATATTATGAAGAACAAATACAAAATAAGTTATATATGTTTTGTATTAAATGAGCACATCTTACCAAATGACAGTGGTGGAACAGGTGGACCCCAGGCCAATGTGTAAACAGTTTTTTTGTGATAAGAGCTTGAAATCTCAGGAGGCCTTAAAAAGAAGACAGAACGATTTACCACTGCACTTAGAGCTATATTTAATCCTGACACACAACAGGTTAAAAGGCATTGTGTGTATAGTCTCTCTCATATGTCAATAAAGTTTGTTATAGTAGATTTGTTTTTACTTGTTGGAGAAGACACCATAGATTCCAACTTTTCCATCGTCTGTACCAAACGCCAGTACCCCCTCTTTCTCTGGGTGCCAGGCCAACTGTAAAAAAACAAGAATATTAAAATGTTACTAAAGGAACAGAGAGACTGTGAGAAAGACAACGGGAGCTCTACCACTGGCCAATGCAAAAGAGCAGTTTTGTTAATTTAATACTCGATAACATTCTGATTTTCATATTGTCTATAATAGCTGGTTTCAGTGGTTGATTATACATCATTGTGGCCTCAGTATGTGCGTATCTCTCACCGCAGTGACTTTGGACTTGATTCCCTGCCAGAAGCAGCGCGTGTCATACAGTTTGGAGCTCTGCGTGTTCCAGACTCGGATCATGTTGTCCCCGACTCCAAGCGCCAAAGTCCCAGACCCCAAAGGAGAGAAGCAGAGGGAGTATACAAAGCCTCCCAGAGAGGGCAGGGTCCAGCACAGCTCAAGAGAGCTCATGTCCCAACACTTTATCTGGAGACAAGAGGAACAAAACATCTTTATAATACAGACAGAAATCAAGAAATCATTCAAATAATCAATTAAAGAGACACTATAACTTCCACCACCACCATCACCACAATAAAGCATTTCACTTTTCCATCTCCATAAGTATGTGGCAATACCAGTAACAGGTTAAGGTATTTTTGAGCAATAAAGACTCCTGTGTGAGTGATTAAATACAAGATAAATGCCACAATGGAACATTCCAGGCAAAGTATGAACCAGACAAATCAGCAGACATGGGTAACAAAAAAAAAAAAAAAAGATGAAAGAAGAAAGAGCAAAATAAGACAGGGGTGAGGAGCAAAACTTCTAAATGTACATTATATAATGTGTATTATTCAAAAGAGACATTGTCATGTGTAGTTTTACTGTTCAATCTTGGAAAAATAAAATCTGGTGGTGTAGGGCACCCAAATTATTCCGCTAAGTTGTAAATACCTCTCTGTCCATGGAGGTGGAGAGGAGCAGCTGTTGTTTCTGAGTTTGGACGGAGCTCGTGTTGAAGACGATTCTGTTGTGGTTTTGTCCATCTGAACTCAACCCAAACAAACTCCACTTTTGTTTCCCTGACTTCAGCAAGTCCCACAGCAGCAACTCACCACTAAAATACACAAAAAACAAGTTACATTTAATTCAAGTTTAAAATAATTGTATTAAAAATATCCTACAGTATGCAACAAAGGACCTTCCAGGAAACTAAGATCCCCATAATGGGTAAATTCCAGAGCAGAACTAGAACTTAATAAGTGGATAAACCAACAGATTATATAGGAGCACCAATGTGAGTATAACAAGATCACTATCTAGTTTAATGTCCATGCACATTGCTCATTGTTGTAATATGCAAGATGTAAGATCAACTGTTATTATACTGAAATAGCAATTTGAATGGACAGAGTTAGCAAATTGCAAAGGCTGCAATTAATAATTTCCTCTATATACAACAAAATATCCTAAAATATGTTTTATTGTCCATAAAAAACTGCTAACCCTATAGTCTAGATCTGTACAAATGTTATGAAACATGATTCTTGTATTAGTTTGTCATTTCATATTTGATTTGCCAGTTCTTTGTGTTTAGAATGTGAATATGGCCACTTTTAGTCAAGTAAACAATCAGCAGGACAAGTCTTTAGTTGACCAAGAATCCCTTTAAAAAAGGACAGTACAGTTTTACCTAAAACAACTAGATATGACTTGTGTTCTTCGCCCTTTGGGCCAGTGAACGCTGAGCCACAGTCGCTCTTTCACTCCGGGATCCACCATTGACCCCCTTTTCTTCAGATAAGGCAGTTTCAATGTCATCACACCTGAAAATAAAAAACATAATTGACTGTAATATTAAAGTTTTCTCTGATCAAAAGATAGTATGAGTATTATAGTATTAGTACTTTTGCCTCTGTTGGTGCTCCAGATCCTCAAAGTCTGGTCTCTACTTCCTGAAGCCAGCAAACAGCCCTCTCCCCAAACACTGCCAGTCACACCTCCTGTAAAATATAATACATATAGATACATTATTATACTCAAATGTGTGTTTATTAAGCAATTGCAATGCCCCTTCAGATAAGAGAAAGCTGGAAGTTGTTTTTTGTTTTTACCTCTATATCAAAAGACCAAAGATAACATGAACAAATGTGTTATTTAAGCTACTGAAGCTAGCATCGAAACAAGATATTCATTAGAACAGGTTAGGGTTAGAACAATTGGTCTCTTTACCATCACTGTCCTCAATTCGGTCGTAGAGGACGCCCTCTCCTAGCTCTGGGCTCCAAGACAGAGAGTGGATTTCATCATCATGTCCTCTCAAACGATGGATGACTTCACCTTTTTTACTGACGTCAATCAGCACAATCATCCCATCTTTGTACCTTTAAAAACATTACAAGTCTTTATTACAGTGAATAAAGTTGATAAAGTAGCCCTAAGCCTGCAATAATAATTTTGTTTTGAATCAAAATGAATTGTCTTGTTATTATATCTTCAGACATTTCTTTTAATTATGTATCTAATGAAATGCATTATAATTCACTTTTAAAGACATACTGAAGGATTTATGGTACACACTGCCAACATTGTCCCTCACAAAAATAACAGTGACAATATTCTTACCCGACTGCCACATGGTTCCAGGTGTGAGGGGAGCAGCTCAGGCAGAAGATGGTTCGAGGTTCAGGGAAGAAGCTGCTGCTGTCCCCAGTGTTGAACCAGTGACAAACGACCACTCCTTTCTCATCTCCAGAAACAACCAGGTTTTTATCCACAGGAGACCAGTGCACCGCCGAGACGGGGTTCTGAACCCACAAGAAGATTACAGAAGATAAAAATGAATTATCTCTGAACTTTTAAAATGCCTATATTATGCATTACACTGTCTTCTAAAAACTACTTTGGATCCCGGTCGTTGTCCTGGATAATAACTTGAATGAAATGAATGAAAATAATACATTGGATTTATATAGTCCCCAAAGCAGTTTATGTTGCATTATTCATTCACTACATACTTGGTAGGGGTAGACTGACAAAAGTTAGGCTACCTCCCTCCCACCAACACACTCTCTCACACACTCTCTCACACACTCTCTCACACACACACACACACACACACACACACACACACACACACACACACACACACACACACACACACACACACACACACACACACACACACACACTAGGCCAGGGGGTAAGGACATAACAACATGCACTAGAAACACTATTGTGGCACTTGGTATGCCCAGCAGTGTCCCATCCATGTACTAAGCAGGTCCAAACTTACTTGACATGGACACAGCTTGTATTAGATCTCAAAATATAAAAAGTACAACTAATTAAAATAAAACTGCTAATTGCTAAAAGTATCCAAAAGCTTTTACAAATGGTGACTACACTGATCATCCATTGTTTTGGGTGTGTCTGACCTGATGAGCTGTGACTTCCTTGAGAAGGCTTTTAGTTTCTGTGTCCCAGAATCGGACGGTCCCATCGCAGGAGGAGCTGACGCAGATGTGGCTCTGACCTGAGTGCTGACAGAAGCTGAAGCTGGACACCAAGTCTTTGTGGCCCACCAGCTCACCTACAAATAAAGGAGAAAACCTTATAAGAACAATGTAATTTCAACAAAATGACACTAACCCTAACCCTAATGACACAAATCAAGGTATATCATGTGTTTATAAGAACAAGTACTTATCAACATGGGTTAGTTGTACCCTGTTATTAAATATGAATCAATTGATCTCTCTAAACAGGCCAATAGTAAACAACAGTGACAATGTGTAACCTGCCCACGATAAAAAAAAATATATATATTAAAAAAAAAAAAAAAAAATCCATCTAGCCCTATTCTCAATACCCCTACCCTTTTCTCTCCACTGAATTCCTCATCTTTCACCAGTGTATTCATTTGTAAATTACCTCTTCACAAACTACATGCCACTTGGTCTGTACTTAAGTGAATAAGTAGTAATCATAGGGTCAACAGCTTAAGTTAAAATAATACAACTGCGCTTGGCAAATGATAATAACTAATACACAACTAGCAGACGTCACAACAAGGCAATACAGTCAACACAAACTTTGAAAGCTTGTAAGTAGGCTTAGGTTGAAATTGTTACAAGTCTACAAAGTTAACTTGCTTAAAGTCTAAAATAACTAAAATAGATTAAACTGACTGTATCATTCTCCACCATAGTAAACTTACCTGTGACTCTGCAACTGGAGGCAGACACTTGAACTAAATAAATTGTGTTTTTAGCTCCAAACCCGAACAAACCCGCTTCGTTAACATCACTGCACCGGGAGCAGTACCAGTTCGGAGCGGCGGGCAGGCAGCGCTGGTGCATTTTGTCCCACTCGAAGGTTTTTAAGGTTTAACAGGAGAACAAATTCAACAGAGCATCTCACATGTTCCGTCCCACAACGTAGGATCCACATTGCCTGCCGTATGCATCATCTTTCTGTCGTAAATCTACCGGCGCTGAGTACGGTGTCTGACGCAGGTCATAGTTAATAGGGTTTTCACGATTTGTGTTCAAAAAGTATTAATTAAATATCCAAATACAGAGTAATATGTTGAAATTATAATCTTTATTACATTATTATTATTATTATTATTATTAGTATTAGTAGTAGTAGTAGTAGTAGTAGTAGTAGTAGTAGTAGTAGTAGTAGTAGCAGTAGTAGCAGTAGTAGCAGTAGTAGTAGCAGTAGTAGCAGTAGTAGTAGCAGCAGCAGCAGCAGCAGTAGCAGCAGTAGTAGTAGTAGTTTTTTTTTTTTTTTTTTTTTTTTTTTTTTTTTTGTAAACATGCCTGCCGTAAATACAATTTTAGTGTCGCAAAAAGAAAAATGGCGACCTCGTTGACAGGACGAGGTGAGAAAGCAGCTACAATTTTCCACCAATATTCATATTCATTTCGTTAAAGTAATACTGTTTTAACATGGCATCAATATTTCCAGGTCTAGCCTTCATCAGGACGTTACCGAACCTGGTACATTCACGGTAAGTACACGTATAAAATATCCGCTTACTGCGCTGGCTACTTTAGCTTTAGCATCTCGAAGGACGCTCTGCACAGACACTCGCATCACCGCTGTAACTTTCAATCAATGGATTTCAGAATTATGAAAAATTATGACCGCTGCCAATACCATAGCGACTAACAATGTGAAATAGTATATTATCTTTTTAGTGTGGAAAGTCCTCAAAATGTGTGATTAATAATACAAGTAAATATGCATGTTCTTTCTCAGTTGACAACTATATTGTTGTTGTAAAACACTGTAAATGGTTTATGCATTATTGGTGATAATGATCATCTTACGGTTACCCTAATTTGTAAACATGTTTGAGAGAAAGGTAGTGCACAGACCCACCTTGTTTTTGCTTGTATGAATGCATGATTGGTGGTGGCTGGAGAGGCCATAAACGCATATTTTAAGCCACGTTTCCCAACAGTCTGATCCAGGCATTAGCTTTTGAGAAATAAATGAACTTATTTTGACTGTTTATTTCTTCTCAGGTTGCCATGGTTGGCGGCTCCCCAGCAGTTGTCCTGTTTTCACACCAGTGTCTCTTTAGAGGGACGGAAATGGGATCAAAAAAATCTGAAAGTTTATCCTCCTCAGTTGCCAGATGAACCACGCAGACCAGCCGTGTGTATCTTTCAAGAAATATTCAAACTATTTTATCAAAAACAAAGGCAATTGCTAAATAAAATTAAATGTTTCATGCAGGAAATCTATCATAGCAAGAGGCAGTTCAAATACAGCAAAGACAAATTGTGGTATTTGGCCAATCTGGTGAGTAATAATGTGCATCATTAAATGAAAGAATTCTTCATAATTATTTGTGCATTTTGAAATTGTTGATTAAAACATGTTTGGTCATCCCTACAGGTCAAAGGATTGAGCATTGATGAAGCAATTGCCCAACTCGAATTCAATGACAAGAAAGGAGCCAAGTTCATGAAAGAGGTAGGTTAAACATTTAAACATGTACATTATGAGCAAAAATCACACAAAAATAATTTAGTGTGTTTATGCCAGAGAATTAAATATGAAACTGGGGGGAAAAGGAATACAAGTGTCATATCCGGTATGGGAAAGTCAAGTTACACGATTGAGGAAATGTGTTTAGAAAGTGCAACTTTCAGTGGTGCACAAATATTGTAATGTGGCAATTTAAGGTTAGTTGCTAATTGATTTTTTTTATTTAATTTTTTTTTTTTTTTTTTATTAATCAATTAGCTGTGAAACTGCTGAACCACCTGGTTATTTATTTGTTTATTTATTTTTTATAAACATTAAATGTACATATTTTCAACCACTAAATTAGTTGATTAACTTAATAATCAATTAACTTAACTAAAATAATTGATTGATTTCTGTCTTGTTTTAGTACTTTTAGTACTTTTACTTTGTGTACGAATTGTGCTATACAAATAAACTTGCCTTGCCTTGCCTAGTATTCTATATTATTTTTCTTTCTAGGTTCTCCTTGAAGCTCAGGAGATGGCTGTTAAAAACCACAATGTAGAGTACAAGTCCAACCTGTATATAGGTGAGTTTGCATCGGAGTGTTGAATTAAAGTATGTAACTGAAGATCTTATGAAAATACTGATTCTGCATGTGAAATTAGGCCTATAAATGCGTCCATTAAAATTATTTTAGAAGAGCATGTAGCCATTGATTTGTCATCCCTATATAAGTTGTGTCTTTACTGAACTTCCTGACATAATAATCCCATAAATATTTTTTGTAGGGCTACATGATAAGAGAAAAATATGAGTTATTTGATAATATTTTGCATTACGATATCTGGATACGCTTTTGTTACAATAAGTCCAATTCATTAAAACAAAAAATGCACATGCCATGCCTTCATTTATTAGTCAAAATGTGTTAAAATAAAAACTTAAGGACAAAATCAAGACCAAATGACCAATTCTGTGAAATTGAGAACTTTGTTTCAATATATTTATTTTCTTGCAATTTCAGTATTTCTGCAATATATTGTGCAGCCCTGATTTTTTATTTTTTTTTTGTATATATATTTGTATCAAAAATATTTAGCTTTTTTTTTTTTCCTCAGCCGAGTCCATGTCTGGAAAAGGTAAATACCTGAAGAGGATCCGATATCACGGCAAAGGCATGTTCGGCATTATGGACAAAGTTTACTGTCATTATTTTGTCAAACTCGTCGAGGGTCCTCCGCCCAAAAAGACACAAAAGACCAGTTTAGAAGCAGCAAAAGAATATGTCCAGGGACTCAAGAGCCGTACGGTCATCCACAGTTTATAAACCAATGTCTAATCAATATCAGCTTTTTCTAGTCATATGTGTGAGTGTGAATGTAAATAAAAGGAACGAATGAACAACTCAGCCATTTTTTATTGTATTTTTTCTTTAGGCCAGCACATTAAAATACACAATTCAATCAATGTTGTGCTTTGCCAGAACTTCCGTTCCAGGTAAAGTGTCCTTGTTTCTCACATCAGAGCTGCATTAGTTTGTGAAGGGCACGTCGTCCTGCTCTGATCTCATCTGGGACCTCTCTGTGTTTGTGTTAAAAGTAAATGACTTCAGTCCCAAGGCTCCTCCACAGTAAAGTGTGTCTGATTTTCTATTTGTTTCTCAATCTGTGGCTCCAGGGACATCACTAACTGCTGAAGGTTGAGATGATGAACAAAATCCAATACATTTTGTTGTGTGACTAGTTTAGATTTATTAGAAACCTCAATTTTTGTCTGTATTTTGTTTGTTTATTTATTTTTTTTTATTTTTTTTATTTAGTATTTTGGTGTTGTTGTTCCCCACTTTGGTAAACTTTGACTGTTTCAAATGTATTCTATTAATACATTTTATTTTATTTTATCTTACTGTACAATACCATACAATGTAGCTGTCCATATGGTAGAGGAAGTTGCAATTATCAAGAAACAGTGTTGGGAGTAATGTATTATAAAAGTAATGTATTACAGTAATGCGTTGATTTTTGCTGTAACGCAGTAATGTAAGGCATTACAGGGGGAAAAATTGTAATATTTTACTCGGTACAAATGTGAGTAACGCGCGTTACAATGCTTTTTTAACCTGGATTGAAGTGGTGGGTTTTTCTTCATAGAAATTCGCTAAAATCACCGTGAAATCAGCAGCGGTGAAACGCCGGAGACGCGGCCGGATAGACCTTCAGTTAACCGCGGGTGAAAGGACCGACCCAGAACTCTACGCTGTTTAGACCTGGTTTAGACCTGGGTCACTTCTGGTTTAGACCTGGCTTACAGTCGTCCCTCGCTCTAACGCGATTCACTTTTCGCGGTCTCGCTGTTTCGCTGATTTTTAGAATTTTTTTTTTTTTTTTTGTGCAATTTTGCATGCCTTTTGTTTTTAGTGTATGAACACGTATTGCGTTCCTCCCGCTGTGTCCTGATCGGCTAAGGGACTCCTGTCTACTGTACAATACAGTACAGAATATGTTCAGCTGCCAAATTTAAATAAATGTTCAATCTGTATCAGTGTGCTTCTGAAGTGCTGTATGTCTGCAAGTTTTCTCTCCGACAAAATCCACAACGTCGACGAAATGTTCTGCACCGACAAAGTCTCCTGCGCTCACACCGAAAAGACAGAGGACGATGCAAACCATCACACAAAAAGTTGGACTTCTGGAGACGCTGAAGGAAGGTAGAAGTTACGCGCTGTAGCAGAGTTTTGCACCGGGTCTTGTACCCGCAAATAGTTGCTGAAATCAGGACCGCGAGCCCCCGCAGCAGGGTCCATAAAGAGCGATCGGGCGACAGCAGCTCTTACCTCCATGAGGTGCGGAGCAAAGCCGGTCCTTTCTCCTGCGGTCACCTTCGAGCCCATCCTGACAGTGAGTCCTGTTTTAGTCCTAGTTCAGTTCTGGTTTAGTCCTCCTCTTCAGTCCTGGAATCAGTCTGAGGTTAGTCCTGTTATAGTCCTGGTTTAGTCCTGGTTCAGCTCTGGTTTAGTCCTGGTTTAGACCTTGTTTAGTCCTGGTTCAGTCCATATACGGCTCAAAAGTTCAGCTTTTTCGCAGTTATTTTGGTGAGAGTAACTTAAAGTAATGCAATAGTAATGTAATGCCTTACATTTTAAATGCAGTAATATTGTAATGTAACGAATTACTTTGAAATGACAGTAATAAGTAATAAATAACGCATTACAGTTTTAAAGTAACTTGCCCAACAGTGTCAAGAAAACATGATAAGAATGTTAGGGGTGTCAAATTATCGCGTTAATTGCGATTAATTAATTACAGTCATATTTAGCGCGCTATGTTTTTTAATCGCGTTAATCTCATTTTTATTCTCTAACTTTACAGTTTCTGTATGCGAGTTGCTTTATTATAAAACCTGTTTTTATGTGTTGTTGGGACAACAACACACACACACAAACACATTTATACATTTTTATTTTTTTTTTCGGTAATTCCACTCATTGCCGGAAACCCACACAAAACGCGCGCAGTAAGAGCGACGTAAACATTATGTTAACGCTGGCGGCGTCAGTCGCACAATGGACGAAGTCGAAGAGCCAGTAGAACAGAGGCAGCAGTGCACAGGTAAAAACACATTCGTGTCTTGGAAATTATTCTCCCGACGTGAAATATAAAAGAAAATAAATATAAAATCGCCTACAACTTAAATGTCACTGGTGAAAACAACCTGCATAGACTCATGATGTCTGCACTACTGTCCTATAGTGACCTGCCACATGAGGGGGCACGCACACACACGCACACAAACACAAACACACACCTTCATCATCGTCATCAACCTGAGAACGCGCGGACCACGTTTCCTTCCGTAGACACTGCGCGGACACCGACGTGCTCCCGTGCGCCGCGTGTGGATCGTGTTTTCTCGCGTACGCTGCGTAAACCGCGCTTCCTCCTGTGCGCCTCTAAACCAGAACTAACACCAAGACTTAAACCAGGACTAATCCAGTCCAGGACTAAACCAGGACTAAACCAGTCCAGGACTAAACCAGGACTAAACCAGGACTAAAACCAGAACTAAAACCAGGTCTAAACCAGAACTAAAACCAGAACTAAAACCAGAACTAAAACCAGGTCTAAACCAGGTCTAAACCAGGTCTAAACCAGGACTAAACCAGAACTAACACCAGGACTAAAACAGGATTAATCCATTCCAGGACTAAACTAGGACTAAAGCAGGTCTAAACCAGGACTAAAACAAGGACTAAAACCAGTGATCTCATATATAAAGCATTTCTCTATCAATAATATTTTTAATATGGTTAAGGAAAGGACTTTTTATTGTCTTTAAGTAGACAAAGGTTATTATGTTCAGATTTCCTAGTCTTTGCTGCTTTACAGCAAACAGTTTCTTATTCATGGAGACTTGGGCTCAACAGCCAATTTGGAGAGATTTGTTAAACAATAAATTACTTTATAAAGTCACTTTTTTTTGTTCTATATTAGTCTTTTGATCTGCCACAATAATGTAATAATGAATTTAAATGAAAATACCTCAAATTGAAGGCTTTTCTCAGCAATTTTTAGGTGAGATTAAAATGAGATTAATTAGATTAATTAATTACAGATCATAATTAATTAATCTCTCAATTTTTTTAATCGCATGACAGCACTAAAGAATGTATTATTGTATTTTAACTTAACAATATATATAGTCTATTCCTAAATGACATGTTAGTGCCAGAGAAGTAGCCAAACAATATTGTTACACCAAAGTTCATTTGATCCATTCAAACTGTAAGCATCTGGCATAAAAATCCACAAAATAACTACACATACAAAGATTTGTTTACTATGTGACTCCACAGACATTTCCTGTTCCCTTTGCCAACCTCCAGCAGTCAGTGTGGTGTCCTGGAGCCACAGACTGAGAAACAAATAGAAAATCAGATGCACTTTAGTGTGGAGGAGCCTCGGGGCTGAAGTCATTTACCTTTAATACAAAAAGAGAGAGGTCCCAGATGAGACCTCCTCCTGCCCTTGAGAAACAGATCCAAGCCTTATAACATGTTGGTCAAACTGATCAAAGAGTATATCTTATCTAGTTAGATTTACTTGAAAAAATACTCACAATAGAACAAACAAAAAAAGAATCTACATCTTTTCAGATACACACACATTGCGCCATTAATTTCACAATATTAGGTTGATGGTTGAAATGTGTAAATATCCTCTACTCCGCTATGAATGTAAACTGAATATTTGTCTTAGTAAAAACTCAAATAAGAAAAAGGATTTATGGCGCAAGAACATGTATCTCAAGCAGGTGTCACTGTTGTACTGCATTTGAATTCTGTGGTTTTATCATGAAGAAATGTTGCCTGTATAAACGTACTTTTTTTTTTTTTTTATGAAATCTGCAGCAAAATTAAAAACATATTAAGAAACATAGGTCCAGCTTCTTAAAATGTGAAACTATGGCCATATATACTGTACATTAGCTCTATATAGGCCCAGTATAAAGTTGCATTATGAATGAATTAGTATGCATTCATAGAACATGTTTTATGGGAAAAGTATGTCCAAACTTCTGCACATTTTTAACCTTGTCATTGCTTGTTAGAGACTGACTCTATAAACTTGTCATATATTAATTTAATGGGTTAACGGCCCAGTAATTATCGAAATATTAACAGTAAACCAGGAAAACAAATCTGTATCTGACACTTGAACATCAGATTTCACCATAGATTTCTGACCTGTTCTCCAGCTCAATTTAAACTATAGAGATTTCAAAATGCAACCTAACTAATATAAAATATCTCTATTTAAACCACTCATCCATCAAAACTGTTATCTCTGTAACTTGGCAACAGTTTATCGTATTTATTTTATTATAATTACCTGTTCCAAATTCTCTTTTTTTTTGCAATAGCCATTTTTTCACCATAAAATACTTAACCAGCTCACCACCCTTTATCTCTGTGACGGTCCAAAACGCTGCTCCCCTCTCTGTCCTCTCACCCCCTCCTCCTTTAAAATGCCCCATAAACACTCACACCGCTGCATGCTTTTGAACTGAAGCCAGATTTGGTGTCAAAATTACTCACCCCCTCTCCTCCAAAATAGCTCTAAAATCAGTGAGCCAGGCCTTTTATTAACAAGAAACACTGCACCTATTTTCCACCTAATGAAATATTGATTTGGAAATTGTATTGTAAAACTCCCAAAGTGCTTCCAGCCAACGTCATCAATTATGTTATAATGCTATTATTTGAAGCCATTTCCCTAGGCGTTTTTCAGTTTGTGATAATATAGTATTCTTCTATACCTACAGAGGTGGTTAGAGTAGCCAAAAAAATTACTAAAATAAGAGTAATGTTACTTCAAAATAATATTACTCAAGGTGTTTCAAGAAATCACTCAAGTAAAACTAAAAAGAAGTGTATGGGAAAACTACTGCTAACTTAAAGATGTATTGTGTAATTTTTCTGGTGGAGGGTCCGCTACCTGCTTGTCTTCATAATACAAATTTTATTGCTTTGCCTGAATGTTCCATAGCATTCAACTTTTCTGTCTCCTTGGAGACAAGAATGCCACCAGGCCAAGTGGGTCAGATCAGCAGGCAGGCCTGCCCATTTTTTTTTTTGTTTTTAATTTGAGGCAATAAAAACACATGTAATTGAATAATAATAATACATATTTGATAGCCAAGTTTAATCCCATAATGTAGAACCTTCCTGGCAACTCTGACCAAGGCACAGTAATAACATGCAGTAGTGTAAACTCAACCAGAAATGTTGCACAGTGCACATTTAAAATGTAACTGTTGGAACATAACAACTGATTAATAATAATAATAATAATAATAATAATAATAATAATAATAATCTGAAGCTAATATAATTTGAAGGGCAAAACATTTAATAATGAAAATTCTGATATTTTCAAAGTATAGTAATAGTACACCAACAATGAGGAAAAAAAATAAAAAAATGTCTGAAGGCTCAAGAAATACAAATGTCCAAATCACTTCATATTGTTACAGCTTTTGAAATATAAAGACTTACTCACAGTGGGAGGAGTAACACAACCGAAAAAATATGACTTAAGAAGGAATAAAAGTATGTTACTAGAAAAGTGCAATTACCTTAATAAAGTTACTACCCACAACCCATTTCTGTCTATCAAGAGATCCAAACATAGTCACGCTCATAAAATGACAGACTCAAATTGTGCAAAGAGAACATCTCTGAGTTAACGACATGTTTCTTTTTTTAGTTTTATTTTATTTATTTTCTCTCTCTCGCTCTCTCTCTTTGACTATTTTTCAAAATTTATTTCACGATCACTGGTTCGGTATAATGAATTTGCGTGTCTCCTGTGTCCGAATACAGGGCCAATTTCGTCAACCTCATGAATGGAAAATGATTTATTTGAATGTGTGTGCAGCCTGTATCCGCCTGCAGGGCTCTGATAAGGAACTAATCCAAAAAAACACATTTAAATCATATTTCTGGTGGATGGGTTTGGTTTTGATTTTGGTGTTTCACAAAAGCAAAGGTACAACAATTCAATTCAGTTACTTCTATGCTCCAAATGTAAAAGAGTAAACACTGAACTGAACAAAGTGAATGGTAAAAATCTGTTCCACTTTTGCAGTTAGGGTCAGTCCAAAACAGAAAATATTATTCTTCAATCTTCAACATAACATACAAAATCACAATGTACTGACTAAATTGTAGTGATAGGCTGAGCATGGTCTTAGTGGCTGTAGTTGCATGCACACTCAAAATATAATAATTTAAAGGCCCTATATTACGCAGAACTGACTTTAGTGAGCTTTCACCCACAACAATGTTACATTTTCAAAAACATACCTGGAGTTGTGTTTTGTTTAATTAACCCATGTTTGAGTAATTCTTTATTTTTTGTCTGTCTACATCTTCAAAGCACAAAATGCTTTGTTCCACTTTGTGGCCATACCAGCTTGTCAAAGCCTGATCTTCTCAGATCTCAGAAGCTCAGCAAGGCTGGGCCTGGTTAGTACTTGGCTGGGAGACTGCTGGGAAAATCAGGTGCCATGGGGGGGCGCCAGTCACAAAAACTGTTGTTATGTCCTTAGGCAAGACACTTCATCCACATTGCCTAGTATGAAAGTGGTGTGTGTGTGTGCATGTGTGCGTGCGTGCATGTGTGAGTGATGGTGGTGGTTGGAGGGGCTGATGGCGCAGATGGGCAGCCTTGCTTCCTTCAGCTGTGGATATAATAGTAGCTCAAAAAAACAGAGTGTGGAGTGAATGAATAATCCTCTATAAAGCATCTTTGAGTGTCCAGAAAAGCAATATATAAAACTGATCCATTATTAATTTTATTATTATTATTATTATTATTATTTTGTAGTAGTAGTAGTAGTAGTAGTAGTAGTAGTAGTAGTAGTATTGTGTTGTCATGAAGTAATCGTTTTCAAGTTAACAGCTATACCTTTTACCTTTACTTTTGTAGAGAGAGGCAATTACAGGACTGATCCAAATGATTCTAGTGAACGTGTGTGATCAAGAGTAATTTAAAAACACAGTGGAGCACTTTCTGTATTATCACATGATGTCACGAGGTGGAACAATGTTTTCAGTTTGAGAGAAGATCTCAGCCTAAATATGAAGGGTTTGTGTGTTAAACATTTGTGAATGAAACAAAATACTACTCCATGTATGTTTTGATGATGAAACAACTTTATAACAGATTGTCAAGTTGTGTATAGTTCTGTAACATGCTTGTGTATCTTACAGCTAACCATTGGAGAGTTCGAATAGGGCCCGGAGAGATCGCAAAATTACTGAAACTTGTATAGATGACATCTAAAACCTCTTCAGGCATGTTTTTAAAGAGGGAACAACTGTAACACGGTAGGTAAAAAAGCTCCTAGCAATCAATTTTTTGCAGAATACCCCCTCTTTCAGAAGAAAATTAAACTTCTCTCATCTCATATTAATAGTGTTTAATTCTTCACTCAATCATTTTGCAAACATTTAAAGAAAGCAAAATTGGTTGTCATTTTATTTTTTTGTAAGTACTCATGTTTGTTTTGAACCATTTATTTCTCTGATGGGCTAATTCACCTTTCAGTCACACCCAACTGAACTCCTGGAGGTGCAGCTGGGGACTATGTATTTATAGGAAAGGTATATATCTATTCTTGGATGGCCAGAAGTGAAGAGCTCCATGTGGTCAGCAGAGATAGAAACTTTATACTTGTATGTTGTGGTTTGAATTGAGTTCAAATAAAAAACAAAAATCAGCTTTAAATTGAATCTTTGCCTTTAAAATATTCCTTCTTTCAGTACAGGCTTTCTTGGACAGTGTAGATACGTAAGCACTGGGGTTGAAGGATGTGAAGTGACATGTGGCAAACAGTTGGAGCTGTGAAGTTGTATCAATCTCTCAAAGCCAACGCTGTCACTGTGAAATGTGTTCTCAGCACTTGCTTCATCCTTCAACCACTGACACTCCACAACCTGTCTGGAGCAGTGGGCGACCCCAGCGCACAGGGATCCCTCTCCAGATCTTTAGCTCCGATCTGTCAGGACATATTTGAGGAATTATTTCTGGGTTACAGATGATATCATAATATTCTATAGGGCAATAATATTCAAATGTCCTGGAGTTGTGTTTTCTTTCATTCATGCATGTTTAAGTAATCCAAAAACTTTGTTCCACCTTGTGATGTGATGAAGTTAACAGCCTTTTACCTTTATTTCAGTAGAGACTGGTGATTTCAGGGCTGAAAATCATCAATTTTTTTCTAGTGACGGCATATGGAGTTTAAAAACACAGTGACATCACAAGGTGGAACAGAGAGTTTGCTGTTTGAGGGAAGGAGTAATTATGTAGGGTTTGTGGGTTAAACACGTGTCAAAGAAAAAAAAAACACAACTCCAGGCATGTTTCTGATGAGGAAATGACATTATTACATAGATCAGAAAATAGTAATAATATAGATCTTTTAATATAGATGAAGGTAAAATGAATGTTTAAATGTCGATTTTTGTTGCATTATAGTGAGACTGTGGGTCTAGTCAATAGAAATGATCAGGTTCAACATTTATGAATTTATCTTTAGAATATTTCAACTGAAAGACTAATGTTATCAGCATGAAAACCTCAGTCTTGCTCTCTATCTGGGATTATAACATCATCAAATTCTATAATCTGAAAACCAACAACACTGCGATGATGCGATGTATTTATTTACTCGCATGACCAACCATTTCTACTTTCCATAGGTCTGGAATCAGATTATATAGTGGTCCTTTTTTAGGACATGCCAATCACAGCTGTTAATTAATTTATTAATAATGTATTTATTTATTTTCTTCTTCTTGGTAATAAGGCATTTTTTGACATGGAGGTATCTTGCGTTTCTGATTGGTTAATCCACCTGTCAATCATGGCCTGACCTTTTCTTCTTTTTAAAGTGTTTTCAAAGCATGAGGTTTTGGTTGTTCCCAAGCAACATAGAAGAATGCTAACACCCATGGCCCATGTTTGCTTATAATCGAACCAGGACCTTCTTACTATGATGCAAAAGTGCTAACAACTCCATTAAAGGGATAGTTCGGGATTTTTGACATAAATCTGTATGGCATCCCAGTGAGCAGTGTCGTGCATCCACACTGACTTACCCCCGACAGCGTCCGGTGAGTCGAGATACTGGCTGTTTTCGGTGCTGACGAAAGTAGTCCGGCAAGTTGGCTATGGACTGTATAATAAAGCGTTTTTCTTCTTAAAACAATATGTGTTCAAAAGAGTGATACATTTGTATCACAAAACCATCGTCGCCTAAAAAGTCAGACCTCATTATCGCTTGGCACTATTTTCTTTCCGTTCCGTTCTGGTGCGCTGCCGCCAGGTGACAGCTGCGCACGGATCCATCACTTTCTGCAGTTGTTCGGCAGTGTTTACATGCACAGACCGCCGTGATGCGAGAGAGCTAACGAGAGAGCTAGAGCCATAAGTATATGAGCCTGGTTCACTTTGTTTACTGCTCGGAATGTTAGCGACAACATGTCTGATTATGACACCGACAATAAAGACTTCGCCTTTACCACAAAGCCAAGGGGAGATCTTTGTGAACCCGAATATACTGATGCCGAATTTCGCCAGATGGAGTTAGAACGAGCAGAGAGAGAGGGAGAGACAGAGAAGTGGTACAAGTTGAAGCTGGAGCCGTGAGAGACCAAGTGAGCGACAATCACCATCACGTCATTTATAAACTTGTATACAGCGAACATAGAGCCTATACTGTGGCTGAAGCATGGATTACTAATAGAAACATGGAATCATCCACACGTCCACGTAGCTGCTACCAATTGTGTACGCGTCATTTACAATAGTAATAACAGTCGACTTATAAAGTTACATTTTGTAGAAGCTTCACTGGTGATATGACACTGAGTGATTTACTGCACACAAGCGTTAGTAGCTGATTCTTGAGCCTGTCTGCTTGTAAACATACCGGCACTTCTTCGTTCTTACCTGGTTTGGTTTCCACATTGAAGCCAAAGACAAGAAGCCAAAGTTTCCTCAACGCAAAGTCCGTGACAGGAAAACAGCGAAATGTGCGTGGAGATTCAGCCAGATTTTTGTTGTTACAGCCTGGATAATCAAGAGTTCGCACCATTTTTTAGATATATTCATATGTATCTTATACAAGCTTATATACTTATCTCTCTAGCTCTCTCGTTAGCTCTCTCACGTGGCAGCGGTCTGCGCATGTAAACACTGCTGAACAACTGAAGAAAGAGATGGATCCGTGCGCAGCTGTCGCCTGGCGGCAGCGCGCAGTGATACGAACGGAAAGAAAATAGTGCCAAGCGATAATGAGGTCTGACTTTTTAGGCGACGATGGTTTGTGATGCAAATGTATCACTCTTTTGAACACATATTGTTTTGAGAAGAAAAACGCTTTATTATACAGTCTCCAGTCAACTTTTCGGACTATTTTCGCCAGCACCGAAAACAGCCAGTATCTCGGCTCACCGGACGTTGTCGGGGGTAAGTCAGTGTGGATGCACGACACTGCTCACGAGGATGCCATACAGATTTATGTCAAAAATCCCGAACTATCCCTTTAAGATTCCACTAGATATATATATATATATATATATATATATATATATATATATATATATATATATATATATATATATATATAGAAAAAAGATCATACCATATGCATACCATATTCACACTTAAAAGTCAGGTGCAGGTTCAGTTCAGGACCTGCAAGATATCCAAAGTTATTAAAACCAATGCACCCATGACCAGTTCAGCGGAAAGAATCCACAAGGAGGGAATGAAAAAAATGAATAAAAAATGTATCACATTCGCAACAGTTTCCACACAATTTGGGCATTTCCAGCATATCCACAGGAATTAGGGGTACTGAGGGGTCACCAGAACCCCCTGCTGTTGAGTCAAGGAACTGCAAGAAGTGTTTGCCGAATCTGCCCTGAGCAAAACCTGTTCATTTTCAACAGAGATAAGATAAAATAGACACATTATTAAAGGCACTGTATCAAAAATATGAAAAGCGCTAACCCTGCATATCAAGACTGAGTTATTTTTTCAGACACTCTGGTCCACCTTGTGATGTCATTGGGTAATGCAGGAAGTGCTCCTCTGTGTTTTTAAACTCCATACACCTTCACAATCATTTGAATAATGTCAGCCCTGGAATTGACTATTTATCTTGAACAAAATGGATAGTCAAGCGATAGAGCTTTGGAAATGTAGACAGACTAATAAACCACGACTACTCAAATGCGTGTGAATGAAACAAAACACAACTCCAGGTATGTTTTTTTAAGAGGTAAAAACATTATAACATGAGTTAAAGCTCACAGGAGTCAATTTTGAGTAATATAGGATGTTTAAATGTTTTGCAGTGGTCTAATGACAGGCAGTTTGCAAGAAAACTACTCAAAACTACATATCAAACTCACCCCATGTTGAGTGAGAATCTGGCGCAAAGACTGTTCACATGCATTAAAATGGAAAACACCATTGTCAGACTTCACACTTTGAACAAATTATAGTTGTTTTATGAGAACAAATGGCCCAGTGTGATTTGACAGCAGCAGAGACAGCCTTGGTGTATTCTCCTCTGAGTTGTATTTCTCTAAATAAATGCCAGGTCTAATCAGAGCTTCATTCACAGTCCACTGACCACAGCTCTTTGTTTTTCTGTACACGACTCACACTTTTGCAACATTCACCAAAACAGCACCACACTATCACATCTGGTTCAAATGATTTCAGCTCAATTTCTGGTTTTTGCTTTTTATTTGAGGATATGATGATGGCCCTCTCTTCTTTTCAAATGGAAACAAGCCAGTATTCCAGTATCAGTTCAATTTATTTTTGTATAAACCAAAATCACACCAGCAGTCTCCTGATCGAGTTAACCAACAGAAAGTTAACTGAACCATGACTAAACAAAGACTAAACCAAGACCAAGACTGAACCGGGACTAAATGATGACTAAATCAGGACTAAACCAGGACTAAACTAAGACCAGGACTAAACCAGGACTGAACCAGGACTAAACCAGGACTAAATGATGACTAAATCAGGACTAAACCAGAACTAAACCAAGACCAGGACTGAACCAGGACTAAATTAGGACTAAACCAGGGCTGACCCATGACTGAACCAGACTGAATCAGGACTAAATTAGATCGTTTTCACACCGCTTCGATTATTTAGTCCGCACCAGACAATAAAATTGTTATTATGTGGCAAATCCACTCCAGAGTGGTTCACACCGGCAAACGAACCAAAATTGGTCCGACTGACATGCCTCTGATTCCCGGGAAAACAGCGATACCTCCAGTTACCAATACCAATGTTCCTGTTAATACCACGGGCTGTCCTCATCTCAAATTATCATCATGCACTCATAAAACAGCAACATATAGAACTTTGTACAAACTCACCGCACATCAGCCCAGAGTTCGGGTAATAGCAGCAGCCAACAGCACTCACCGTAGCGCGCAGCTCCTCAGGACGGGGCTGGGGTCTGGTCCTTGGTCTTCTGTCGTCCTATAAGCGCGTTGGTCAGGTAGGTCCGTTGGCTCCATCCTCCATCTGCTGGTTCCAGATGGTGGCGAGCAAGACCAGTGCGCAGTGGACTGGGTCCGAGCGGGTACGTGCCGGCGTCTAAGAGCTGGTTCCATGCGGGAAAACCGAGAATGCGCTGTGGACTACAGGTCCGGGTGGGCTGCTCTGGTCCTCCGCGCTCAAGAACCGCTGGTTCCGAGGTGATGCAGCATCCGGACAGAAGTGTGAGTCCAGTTTGGTTTGTTATATGTTGTCCGGTTCTTCCCGGGGAAAGCGCTTCCTCAGGTCGAGGCTCCGAGCTCCAGCTCCTCTGAGCCCGGACTGAACAGGAGCTGCTGGTTCAGGACTCTGGTTTGGATCTAGTCCGACTGTATTTCTCACACTAGGCTAAAAACAGGGACTTTCTGAAGTTGTATCAATTGAATAGGTTATTGCCATAAAATTATTTGGTTAATTAAAGCCTAAAATAACAAATGCTGGTTGGTACATCTCTGTGCGTGCAGGTCCTGAACAGTGGTATGCACACCAAATTTTGGAGTCACACGTTCGCACATTGGTTTTTGCTCTGATCTTCGTGTATTACATTCTCTGTTTTGACCATTGTTGGTAAATAATTCGAAAATGAATCGCGGCTACGTCTGGACAACAATCAGTTACTGCGCTGGAGTCGTACAGCGCGTCATTTCAGGCAGAGGAGACACGTGTCCTCCCATGATGCATTTCGACTAGTCCGTTTGGACCTACTGTCTATAGTTTGGACCCGGGTTCGCGTTCACACCAGAGGAACCGCACCAAAGTTGGTTATTT
Source organism: Boleophthalmus pectinirostris (assembly GCF_026225935.1). Lineage (NCBI taxonomy): Eukaryota > Metazoa > Chordata > Actinopteri > Gobiiformes > Gobiidae > Boleophthalmus > Boleophthalmus pectinirostris. The sequence goes on from NW_026571018.1 coordinate 11,432,218, forward strand.
GGTGCGGATTCAAGCGAACCGAGACCACCTCTTTTTTGAGGCCTCGGACCAGAACCAAATCAAGTGAACCAAGAACCAAAGTTAAATAACCAGAATTGAATCAGGACTGAACCAGAGCTAGCCAAGGACCAAACCAGGACTGCAGGTTGTAAATGTACTGTTATGAACTATTGTCCTGCCCAAATACGCAACAAAGTAATTCATAAAGTAGAATGATTTTGGAAAATAGATTTTTTATTTATTTTTATTTTTATTTATTTTTTTCCTGATTTCTTGATTTTGTTCAAATTTCACAAGCGCAGGAGCATATTTTGCTCTCCATGGTACCTTTTATCATTTTTAAAATGCTATTCTCTGAGTCTCCACCCTATGCTCTCTGCTCTAAGGCAAGGCAAGGCATATTTATTTGTATAGCACAATCCATTCACAAGTACTGTAAAGTGCTTTACATAATAAGAAATACATAAAAATCACAACACAAACATATCAGACATAAATAATCATCATAAAATTAACATTAAAAGAGAAGAGAGAAGACTGAATTCAGTCCACTAATGAAACTATTTCACATTGCATCAGATATGTGAAGTTGCAGTGTACTGTTTTATATCCTGCTTTTGTATATTCATGAAAAATTTATGTGGGAAAATGAGGTAGGCCTGTGGGCTGAGCATTGGACAGAATCATTACAGCTAACCACAAGGAAGGTTCAAATAGGAGAGATCTCTAAATTACTCAAACATGCATGGATGTCATGTTAAACCTCTTTAGACATGTTTGCAATGAAGGAACAAAGCTATAATATGATAGAAAGCACACACACAGTCCCTCTCTAAACAGCAACCTCTCTTTATATAATTTTGCGATTTGCTAACTGTGATAATTTTAGTAGTGATTTTGGTTCAGTTGCAATGAATCCTGTAGCCCTACATGAAAAGACTAAATCTCAAGTCAGATTTGTATAATATTCCTTTCCAGTAATTCAGTGTCATTAGATATCCAGTAATCTCAAAAGTGGTCTCAAAATTGGTCTTTAACCATATCCACAAAGCAATACCCTTTTTTTTTTTTTTTTCTTTTCCCTTTTACGCTAGAATTACATTGACATTTTCCGATTCTATTATTTAATCCACAGACAATAAACAGTGGATTTCTCTTCCAGTTAACCAAGATAGGTGAGTGTCTGTGTCTGATCCATTCTTCAGTGCACCTGGGGCAGCCTGTCAGGAACAGTGGGTCCCTTGGTCAAAAATCCAAAAACACACAATTACTCAAACCTTGGACCTTTTTGCTGTGAAGGAGTGTGCTAACATCAAATCAGTGTTTATCTGACTTAATGGTTTTAGAAAAAATAATATCTAAAAATAGTGGGCAAAAGAAGGATCTTATTATAGCTCAGCTCATATTATAACATTCTAAATATGTTGCCTACTAAACCAGACTGTTATGTGGCCTAAATCGGGTTTATAAGGGTGTTTTTCCAACCAAGAGTAAGTTTGGCCATAGCATTTACAGTAAAATATAAATATAATTTGAGTATGTTGTATTTATTTACTGTCAATAACTTTCGAATAGTGGTTGTACTTTTTTTTTTTTTTTTTTATATTTTAAAATTTGTCTGATTTTAGTGATCTATGATTGCATTTTATTTTATTTTTTTAATCTTCAGAGTTAGATGTACATATAATTGTACTATGGAGATAGCATGACCCTCTGTGATAAGCCGTGAATGCATGTGCACAAGTGTTACACAGAATATATAGTTACATTTTGTAGTGTGTGGTGGAAATGACACAAAACCATTATTTTAGTCTGATCAACCCCTGTTTTTTCTGTCACTGGCACACACCCACTATGTCCTTCTGAACTTTTATCTTCTTAATTGGTGATATGCGCAGGATTCAGCAGCATCATGTAGTCATTTTGGCACAAATGATTTGCTGCTATATTTAGGAAGTGTGGACGTTTACCATGAAGTCAGCTCCCATTGGGCACCTCAGTTTTCCAACGTGGAAGTAGGCTGACTTTTTTCTTTTATTAAGTAATTTTTGATCAATATTGCGATTTTAAATATCCAAATTATGACATAATGATCCACTAGTGTCTTATATATATAGTAGACTCAAGCACAACACTATTATTTGAAAGTATAATGCCCTACCGGCTAAAAGGTATTAACACCAAATCCACACGCAAGCCCAGTTTGAGAAACACATATCTGACACTACAAAATCAATAGAGAGTACTTTCAAAGATAACTACTACAATAGTTTCTCCTACTTCTTCAAACTCGCAGCTTCCTTTGCAGCTTGCTGTCCTTGCTTTCCCAGTGCCCCTTGAAATCATCGCTGCAATCTGCCGAAAATAAAAGCACCATTTGTCTTCCTAAACGAGAAGATCCACGCGGTGAACCTGCTCTTACCCCCACAACACAAGCTCCCCCTCAAAACAAACCCAGTGTTTCTAAACCAATTAAGGCCGTAATTAATGAAAGCCCTGCACCTGTAGCGCAAAGGCAATCGCACGAGAGGGGACAGTGAAAAATGTAGCAATCAAATTAATCAAGCAAAAGCCACCAGCGCAATTACTCAGAAGACATGGGGACCGAGCAGGTGATACTTATCATTAAATTAGATGGAGGAGACAGGAGATGCTTTATCGGCGCACAGGCGGTGAGGTGGTACAAGTGTGGGCATATGGTGACTTTAGGAGCAGACAAGTTTGATCATAAGCTTTAGAGAGGTGATATTTCAAACAGTGCAGGTGGTAATTCAGGCCATTTAGCGATAACTGGTAAAGAGCTGAACTATATATGTTTTAAAGGTGCATTATAAAACTTTTCTGATGGAGGGTCAGCCACCTGCTTGTATTTGGAGATGTTATTTGCTTTGCCTGAAATTGTTCCACAGTATGACCATAAAGGTGCACTTTTCTTGTGAAGGATTGGTCATATGCTTTTCTCCATGGAGATGCTATTGCTTTGTCTTGTTTCACAGTATGGTATTAAACCTTTCTGTTATCATGGAGACCAAGCCAAAGTTACAGGTCCGATCTATGAGGAGCAACCACACCCACAGTGAGTGCCTGTTTTTCTAGGTATTTTTGAGCAGTAAAACCACTTGTACTTAGGTATGTGTTTAATGTCATATGTGGAACATTCAAAGAAGAGCAATGACATATCCATAGAAACAAGAAGTTGACAGACCCCCAACCAAAAAGTTACATAGTGCAGCTTTAAACTCATATATCTCAGTGGATCTGTTAAATCTGGGGAGAGGTGAGTAGGGTGCATGTTTTTCAGTTGAATAAGTGCAAGATAGATGCCTCTGTGGAACATTCCAGGCACGGACTCTTCACTAGAAAAGTTACATAATACCCTTTTAACCTTGTAGAGATCAGGTTTCCTCATTAAAAATGTTAGCTCATATTTCCTTCACTGCATGATTAACCAACTTGCAACTCTTACAGCTGTTGTTTTTGCCTTATTTAAACTGCTTCTGGTAACCTTTATATCATGTAACATTGCATCATAAAGTTTTACAAACAAAGTAGGCCTTTAATTTGTTCATTTGAATGCTTATTATTGAACACACTTCCTGAAGTCTCCATTTCTTTCCTGTGACAGATCCGAATGTGGGATCCCCGTTGTCATGTGATGGCAGTGATCGCCGTGCCAACAACAACAGCATCTGGAGGTGGCTCTGAAACATCTGGAGAAGCAGCGGTGGAGATTCAGGTGACACGCAGAAATGCCCCGAGCCGAGACGCCTGGGAGGCAGTCATGATCGGGTGGGGTAATCTGTATACAAGTGTGACAGTGAGATAATTATTGAACATAAAGCCTTGTACTCACAGTTGAAAATGTGGGTGTGGAAGACAGGATTCTATTGGTGGTTTTCAAATTCTAAAATGTGATGGTATTGTGCTCCCAGATGGGGGTCAAAGGCCAGTTTTCCCTCACTATGGGTTTAGACTTTAGGAAAAAAATTTATTGTTGCGGTAGCAATGAACAATTTAAAACAAAATATTACGTCTTTTGAATGGGAAAAAGTCCTCAAGCTACTACCCATGAATTGATAACATTGTATTTTACCATGAAATATCTAAAATCTAAAAGCCAAAAACAAATGTTGAATCTGATTATTTCTAACAATGACTAGACCCAAGCACTTGCTATATTTAAAAAAATAAATAAATAAATCTGCAATTTAATAATATTGATTTTAGCTGTCCCTGTATTAAGTATTATTGGTGTATAGAATGATATGATGTCATCTGAAACCCAGTTTTCAGACAAAACAAATATTAAAAATATGACCGTAATGCAATTTTAACATTAGCCACAAGCTTTTTAAATACTTACAACTATTGTAAGTCATTTATTTTCATAACCATAAGCTTACATGGACGTTTTAAATGCAACCTGTTCCTCGAAATAAATAAACATTTCTTAAAGGTGCACTGCTCAACTTTTCTGGTGGAGGGTGCATAAAACATTTCCATCAAGCATTTATTCATTATGGGTGTTTCTGTTGCTCAAAAATACAGTAATTCCTTCTGTGAATAGGGGCAACTCTCCACAGATCTGAATTGTAATGTAACGTAGTGCTGTAACCTGTTCGAAATTTTAGGTTGTGCACCTTTAATGACATAAGTAATTGTAATCTGAGAAGTTAGAAAATACTCAGACTCCTCTTCCATCTGTGGCACCTGTAAAGCCCCTTGACACTGTGCATGTTAATGTTATTGTTGGATCAATAATGTTGCCTCCTTAGATTGCATGCTTTGTAGATTGCAGTAAGTGTATTGGCACCCAGGATGGATATAGTTTATGTTTTCATCTATGTTACAAATGAACAATCAGTGGGTCTGGTGGGTCGATATTTTAATGATAAGAATCGATTCAGGAGATCTAAGCTCATCATTGAAGGCATTGTAAACCACTGACTCAAATCAAATGCAATTTAAACGTTGTTTTCTGATCTATGTTATAATGGTCTTTACTCATCACAAACCTGGAGTTGTGTGTTATTTCATCTACACACATGTTTAACACACAGATCCTGCATATTTAGGTTGAGTTCTTCTCTCAAGCTAAAACTGTTCCACACTGGGATGTTATGTGGTAATTCAGAATGTGTTCCACTGTGTTTTAAACTCCATACACATTCATTAAAATAATTTGGATAATTTCAGCCCTGCCAGTCTCTAAAAGTAAGGGTAGCTGTGTCTTGTAGTTGAATTGTTGTTCTCTATGTATGTTAAAAGTCACAGTCATCCCTCAGCTTGGACCTATAGCTATGTTTTACTTAAACAGATGTAACTGATGTGCACTCTCCATTTACCCCAGAGACCGACAAGGACCCAGTGATGGACATGTCTCTCTCCTCTGTTACATGCTTAAAATACATCTGCTGTACTTAGAACTCCTGTATTCAGATATGCACTCCCATTTTACTCTCATTAGCATAAATAGATCTTGGTCTCTTATGAATTATGTGAAGCGTAGCATGTAAAGTGAAGCATCCTGATCAGTAAACTTCTAATCAGGCATCTATTCGCCTGGGTCTAGAGTAATTTCTTAACCATTAATTATTTATTTAACATCAACCACCATCTCCTGATATGAAGCTCTTGCTGGGCAGTCTTTTAGCTTAAAATCTTTTTTTTTTTTAATCTATTGGAACAAAATTAAAAACAAAACTAAAAAAAAAATTGGAAGAAACAAAATTCACACTTTTCTGATATGGCCTTAATAAAAAATAAATAAATAAAACAAAAATAAGTCAGTTTAAAGTCAACATGTTGGATAGCATTGTTGATTCAAGTCCACATTTGGCATCTTAACATACACCACTGTCTCCCAGCTCGTGTTGACTGTTATTTGAGGATATATGTTTTATTCTTCCCATTCTCTGTAGAAAACCCCAGTGTGAATCGATCCTCCCTCCCTTCTCCGTGTAAATTGGACTTCTGGGAATTGATCCATCTGTGAGAACTGGACCTGCGCTGTATGCTAACCGCTAACGCCTCTTAATCACGTAGCACGCTCTGTACTCCGCGACATCTGGGGCTCCGTGAGAGGTTTGACCCTCGCTGTTAGCCGTAGATCTGGTTTAAATGGTCATTTGTCTCCACGGGCATGAGCTGTCAGCAGTCACATCTCAAGGGGAAACTAGCAGGGCAATCGCACTCACTTAAGATTCCTATGTGTTTGTATGTGGGACTGTAAGAATAAATGTTTTGCAGCCAGGGGACAGGAATGCTTGATACAAAGGTGGAATACAAAATTAATTGTAATGTTTCTTCTTACATTTTTAAAGGTCTTGTGGCCTGAAGACGTTATTTCTTTGCCTAGAATGTTCCACAATATGGCATTAAACACTCATCACTTGTTAATTTCCAGGTGTTTTAGTGATAAAAATAGAGAAAAAGTATAAATTAAAAAACATTTGTTTATGTCAGAACCACTCTACGGCACCCAACGGTCTATATACAGCTCTGGTCAGTGGCAAAAAGTAAAAAGTATTATTGTTTATTGTTGTATATTGAGACTTTGCAGCAACGTCACGCTGGGGGTGTTCTGTATCTGTATTCAGCAGTTAGTGACACATTGCACACACACTTTAGCAAACACTGCAAAAAAAAAAAAGTTTTAAGATTGTCTGAAAGAAAAGACTCAAGAAAAAATACAAAATAGATGTAAATAGTACATTTCCAAAAACCTGTGATCAATACAAATCAGTGTATGATTCGTTCATTTGTTTTTTAGAACTGAGACCAGGACTGAGGCCAGACTAGGACAAGGAGTGAGACCGGGACTGAGACCAGAACTGAGTCCGAGACCAGACCAGGACCAGACCAGGACTGAGACTGGTTTAGTCCTGGTTTAGTTCTGGTTTAGACCTATTTTAGTCCTGGGATCAGTCCTGGTTCCGTCCTGGTTCAGTCCGTATGCCACGCAAAAATCCTGCATTACAATTTAATAATGAAAATGGAAAATTATTCATTTAAACCCAAAATTGAAAACTGAAAAAAACAAATCGTTATCTCTTTGTCATTTTGGTTTTGGAGACAAATAATTAAGATTTATTATTATTATTATTATTATTTTTTTTTATTTTTTATTTTTTTTCACAGCTTTGGTTTTATTTTGAAAAAGGAATGAACAAATGTTACACGGATTAATACAAATGTTCATGGTCCTTTTTAGGTGTTTGATTTTCAACAAAAAGGTGAGAGTGACTAATTAAAAACCTGATGGCTGATGCTTGCTAGCTTGTAACTGTAATATCATTTGAGAAGGACTTTAACAGCACAAATCAGATAACCTGTTGCAGTTCTAGCTAAGTCAGTTGTGATTGTGTTAAAACGAAGCTCAGATTAAAGTCTAATTTCAGGAACAGAGCTTCAGACAGAGTAGAGCCTATCGTTAGCAGCACACCATCAGGGAATGTTGATATCTGCTGCAAAATATCAATTCTGTAGCAGTATATCAGCCTCCAAAATGTGTAACCATGACAGGCCAAAGTTAATTTCAAAATAGCTACATTCAAATCGACCTTAACCTTATATGATCTGCTTTAGGTATTTGAACTTTCCTTCACTTTCTACGGCCATAATGATCTGGTATGTCAACTGAAAATACCTTGTATCTCTATAGAAGCGTCCATGACTTTCACAATCCACAAAAAAACATAAGACTGAACCAGCTCCAGCTTTTGATGTCCCCGTCTTAAATATGAATCCTGTGATTAACATCAGACCAACAGCAGACATCTTTTGTTGTGAGGTCCTAATGGGAAGAACCTTTATGTTTTAGCCCCCATTAACTCGTGTTGTACAAATAGTCAGCCTTATTCACATTATTTATGAAGATATTTTGTTTGTTGCCATAGCGTTACAGTTCAGAGGCTGTCTTTCATAATGATGTTCAGTATAGAGCTAGTTATTGTCTTGTAATGTCTAGTTATAGAAATAAGCAGGGAATATTGAACTTTCTGTGCAACAACAACATGTTGTTTTGTTTTATTAAATCATGTGGTTAGAGCAGTGCTCCCCCAATCAGAAGCTCAGAGGTTTGATTCCGGTTTAGAAATTGTGTCATTAGGCAAGACACTTCACTCATCTTGTCTCAAATGAATGTGGTGTAGAAGATAACACCAAAAAAAAAAAAAACTATAAAAGTAAAAAAAAAATAATAATAATAAAAAATAAGTCTTAATGGAGATGTCTGTTTTCACAAATTAACTCTTAAAATCCAATGAAAGCTCTATTCTTCTTGCTCACAGGGGAATCTTGTTTAAGAAATGGATTATCTTCTACAAATACAAAGGTGGATACTGGAAAACCTGCTGTTAAAACTAATGACTTTCTTCTCATGTTAACTCACAATGACTGCACCGTGGGGCATCCCCGCATCTTGGGTAATTGGTGGTCCGGTCGGATTTGGAGCAGATTGAACACACTGTGGCAGGTAGATGTCCTAATGTTTTGAAGAGAGGGGGTGGGGTTCATGATAAAGGACTACGAACTAGAAAAACTATTTATGAATGGGGTGTTATTTTACTACTTTTTAGAGCTTTCTACCATGTTTTAATGTTGTTCCCTCCTCAGAGCCATGCCTAAAGAGGTTTTAAATCTCATACTTGCAATTTTGAGTAGTGATCTCTCCTGGGCCCTATTTGAACCCTTCTTACCGTTAGCAGTACGATTTTTGTGATAGTGCTCTGAATGGGGAGTATCTTAATGTAAGGTTTAGAGGAAGACTCAGAATGTCAAAACCAAAATGTACAAACATGTTAACATGTTGTTTTCTGTGAATAGTGCATTTTAAAAACAATAAAAAGTAACATGGGGACCTAAATATGTCATGTATTGGCAAATAATACCCCCTCTTTAAAGACAAAAATACCTCAAAAGAATGCATATTATTTGTTATTAACTAAAGTACTGGTGTCATAATACTAAAATATTCAGCCCAAATTATGTGGTCAAGATAAGGCTTTACTCAATATCATTTTTACCCATCTGTGGTCTGTGTGTCTAAGAAAACACAAGTTTGTTTAGACAATATTAGATGTAACCTTTAACCCACAAAAAATGTGTTTCTGTTTAATACTGATATAGATTATTCTAAAAGTATTACGGAGGATTTATTGTATTATATTGCAACCCTGAGTATTTTCTAGAGATGTAACAATAAACTTAATTCTTAATTATCTAAATTCTCTGGATTATGAAAGAACCAAAGGCTTGTAAATGCATTTTAAAAGGAAAAAGTAGCACATTCACAATTTTGTTAACTTCCAAAAAAATATTACAATAAATATTGTACCATGAAATGCAGGTTGAGAAAAAAGTGTACCAAGAGATTTGGATATCTTTACATCTTTGTGAAGTGAGTAATGAATCTTCTCATATGTATAATTCCAATATAATATAATAATTCTGCGTAATTTATTGTTTTGGTTACCTTACATAGGAATTAAAGAAAAAATAAGGTCTCTAGTGCATGATTTTCCAATATAATATAAATTTTTTATTCATTCCCAGGCCTAATTTCCACACAGGATCTATAACCAATGAGTTGATAATTTACCATTAAACACCATTATTTCCCCTGCATCTATCTTCATAAGCTGCTTGGTCCACCTTTGCTGCAGTTGTGTTCTGTACAATGCTAAACTCTGCATTTGCTCAAAGTTTTGGTCTCTGGGTGATACAGACTTAAGCACAGTGCCATGATGAAGATAAAGTGAGTGTCTGAGTCCAGAATCAGGGAAAATCCATCTGGACAGACCTCATTATTGCAGCCCAGGGACAAAACAATACTAGGCTTTGTTTTTCAGGAGCTTAAGAGCTGTGATAAAGCAATGTAAAAGTATTAGGAGACTTAAAGTTAATGCCACACGCTTCTTTGAACATGATCAGCACATTTAAAAGATAATGTTTTTGTTTTTTTGTTGTTGTTAATTTTTTTATTTTATTTTTTTTCTGGTTTGGAAGTAAATAAGAAGGGGAAAAAACACACGACTGAGGAATATTGTGAACTTCTGACCTTACTGCATTTGAATAGAAAGCGGGAGGGACAAAACCGCAGGGGATTGACTTTGTTTTGACCAACTAAAATGCCTTGTGCGTGACTAAGGGTTTGTTGATGATGTTGTTGTGTTTAAAATAAAGTTTTACACAATGCCAAAGTGCTGTTATAACAGAAGGCGAGGGGGTTGCAAGGCGCCATGGTAACCATTGCTGGCGTTAAAGCCTTAGTGCGCGCTTTAGGCAATAAACATTTTGCATTTACTAGCTATTTCTTTTTTACTGCAAATCAAATATCTAAACAAACAGGGACCACAGGCTCCTGAAAATGTGTATGCTCCTGTAAATTTATTTTTTCTTTAGTTTTCAGACTTTTTAGCAGTATTTGCTAATGTGTCTGTTGTGTCATTATGGTAACTAATGAGCATTTTGCCATAAGATGCATGTAGAACACCCCCAGTGTACACCACACTGTAAAATATCAGTACTATACATGATTTAATTCTGATCGTTCTGGTCAAGATCAGAAAAAGATGTTGTCATGGAAATGGAAAATAATAGTGATATGACCCTTTACTCTAAAAATGATTTAATAATAATAATGTATCAGTTGTATGTAGAGCTTTTCTGGACAATCAAAGATGCATTACACAGCATTACCCATTCATTCCACACTCCGTGATGGTAAGCTATTGTAACCACAGCTGCCCCAGGATAGACTGACAGAGGCTGCACCATCAGCCCCTCCAACCACCACCATCACTCACACACGCACGCACACACGCACACACACACACACACACACCACTTTCATACAAGGCAATGGGGGTGAAGTGTCTTGCCTAAGGACACAATGGTAGTTTTTGTGACTGGCACCCCACTGTGGCACCTGATTTTCCCTGCAGTCTCCCACCCAAGTACTAACCCAGGCCCGGCCTTGCTGAGCTTCTGAGATCTGACGGGATCAAGCTTTGATAAGCTGCTATGGTCACAAATAAATGGACAGACAATAAGTGTTTTGACAGTTGTTAAGTGCATTCTTCTGAAATAGCTTTGCACTAGTTTGTCTGTAATTGTCTTCTAATTATAAGCTGCTTTTGGTGTAGACACAAGAGAAAAGACATAAGCCATTTCAGTTTTATTATTCAAATTTATTCACAAAATATGCCTGTGCGATTTCACAGCTGGGCTTCTCCGAGTGCGTTCTTGTGTCAACACCAAAAGCACATCACGCGGCGGGAGCGAGAATTAATCCCATTTCCTCCGAGATCAGGCTTGAAATAGATGAGGGTCGAGATAATTGAGACTTGAGGAGCATGAGGAGGCAAGAGCTGCTCCAATAATACAGCCCCCCAATGGAAAACAGCACACAGGCAATGGACACAGGAAGGTAAAATGGTTACATGACATTAAAATATTGTAAAGAGCAGTGTTAATTTGGTTGACTAAAATGTTTTTTGTCATATTTTCGCAGACTTTTTGCTATGTAACTTTTTGGTTGGGAGTCTGTCACCTGTTGTTTCTATGGATATGTCATTGCTCTGCCTGGAATGTTCCAGAGTATGATGTTAAACAGCTCCTCCACACTCTTCTCCGGAAAAGTTACACAATGCACCTTTAATGTAGCAGTATTTTTGTTTCATAAATATTTTCCTGTAGATTAAAACAAAAAAAGTCAACTAAATTAACTTGATAATTCCATTGACTAGAACTAATTTGCTGTCAAAATAAACACAATTTAAGAGCTCATAGTTAAAAATACAGGTTGAGAGTATGGCGATATTGTTGTTATTTTTATTTTATTTTATTTCTAATTACAGGTGTAGACATCTGTAATTTGATTTGTCTGTAATAAGTATGAGTAATTAGATCTTTACACAACAACATTTGGCCATTTCTGCTGTTAATGCCATAAACAAACAAAAAAAAGATAATTTTTCCGTCACACAGCTGTGGTTGAGAAAATTGTCAATAATTACTGTATGCCGTAAGTTTAACATAGCAAGTTTGTGGAAACAGTTTTTAACAACAATAAAAATGTGGTTCAACACTTTTAGATTTTCTGCTTCCAGATTTCTTGAATCAAAATAACCCAATATTGGCCCCTGCCCTCCATCTGAAATTCATTTTATCCAGTGTGAATAACCCCTATTGATACTTTGAGCTGACGTCATCAACATTTCTTCGGGGTGTGAGGCTTTGTTATACTTAAATCTGACTTTATTTTAACACAATCTGACCATAAAGAACTAACTTAGCTCAAACTACAACAGGTGAGCAGATTTATACTGTTACAACATTACATTACATTGATGACAGGCTCCTGAAAATATGCAGTTTAAATCCATTTTGTGTCTTATCTTGAGGTTTCAGACTATATTAAAACCTTTTGACGGTGTTTGCCAATGTGTGTGCACATGTCACCATGGTAACTGATGAACATTCCATCAGATACAGATACATGTACAACACCCCCAGCACGATGTCACTGCAAAGTATCTATTCCAGCTGATCCACGCCATACCGAATGAACTGATGCAAAGATGTTAAAAGCAGAGTGTGAATTCAAAGTCTTATCCAATCAAACCATCATAAGGGCTCTCCACGGAGTGAAATTTCCAATCAGTTTAATTGGTTAATTGAAGTGGAGCGTCATGGGATGCAGTTGTTTACGCAGGGAACTGGGGAGTTTCATAATGTATAATCAATAATATATAGATGATTTTTTATAAGGGACAAGAGCTATTCACTAAAGTGCAGGGTGAGTTTGTATAAGCATGTTAAAGATGCACTTTGCAACTTTTCTTGTGGAAGGTACATCCCCATTTTTAAATCACCACTATCCCAAAATTTCAACAAAATGTAAGAAATATTGCTATATCAATTAACAATTCAAAATCAAATTATATATTCTGAATAAGCAAAAGTCTTCAATAATCATTTATAAACAGGAAGATGAGACAAAGACATTTACAGTTATACATGTTGTGAATTAATGTAAACATTATTGATTTGAGGTTCACTTACACCCCCTATTGTTTTTCAGGTGTCATTGTTTTAATTTCTAAACATGATTATTTTGTTTACTGCAATGTTAGTGTGTTTACTGCAAGGCATGAGATGGGAGCAGGGAGCTGTTGTAGCCAGTGTTAACTTTTTTTTGTTTTTTCATAATAAATATACCTTGTGGAAAAGACAACCTAAATCATTTTTGTGCCTAAAAAGCTGCAACATGAACATGATTTTACATTATCTTTAAAAGTCCTATATTACACAAAATTGACTCCTGTGAGTTTTATGCCATGTTATAATGCTGTTACCTCCTCAAAAACACCTGGAGTTATGTTTTGTTTCATTCACACATGTCTGGATTATTATTAGTCTGTTTACGTATCTAAAGCTAAAAAAGCTTTGGTCCACCTGGTGGTGTCATGGAGTGGCGGTTTTCAAGTTAACAGCTCCTTTTACTTTTAGTTCTGTAGAGATGCAATGGCAATTCCAGGGCTGAAATCATCCAAATGATTCTAGTGAAAGTGTATGGAGTTTAAAAACACAATGAATCACTTCGTGGATTACCACATCCGGAAGAACTCAGCTTTAATATGCAAGGTTTGTGTGTTAGACATGAATGTGTGAATGAAACAAATCACAACTCCAGGTATATCTGTGATGAGGAAACAACATTATAACATCAACCAAAAAATGATGAAATATGAGCCCTTTAAAGTTTTAACAGCAATATTCATAAAACTCCAGACTGAATGAAGTATGGTTGCAGTAATATTCCCCCTTCACTCTGGACGTGGTGGTCTCTTTTGTGCAGTTCTGCTTTTGGCCTGGGGGCTTTTCTGACTTCATTAACATCACGTAAATATATGATCCTGCCCCACGGCACTCTCTCACCTCCTGCTGTCGATTGCCCCGTTGCTATAGTAACCACAATCCTCCAAACAAGCCCCCAAATCACAGTTTGATTTCAGAGAGATTGTTTTGCTCTGAAACATCACAACTTTAGCCAGATTTGGTAAAAGTTTTGGCTTTGAAAACTGTATTTCGTGATTGTGTTTTTGATGAAAATGTTTCCTGTCCTTCAAGTGGGAAAAATTGTCCTTGCCTTTTGAGTTATGTTGATCTGCAGGGACAGTTTTACTGACACTTTTCTATTTTGGTTGAAATTAAAATATATTTAATTATTTATTTAATTTATAGAAAATGCGCTCAGATTCACATAAGTAATATAATTTAATTTACCATATTTTCTTAAAGGTTTACAGGTGCATTGTGTAACTTTTCTGGTGGAGGGTCCATCAAATGCTTTTCTCCCTGGAGAAGGTATTGCTTTGTCTGAAAAGTATGACAATAAACCTTTCTATCTTCATGGAGTCCAAACCAGACCAAGTTACAGGTCAGATCTGGGGAGAAGTGACCCCACTCAATGTCCAAAGGCTTGTTTTTCTAGGTATTTTTAGCTATAAAAAACACCTGTAATTGAATAAATGTAAGGCAGACCTGTTTAAAGTCATAATGTGAAACATTCCAGGCAGAGCAATGACATATTTATAGAAACAAGGTGACGGACAACAACCAAAAAGTTACACACTGCACCTTTAAATTAGAATATCTCATAATGAGCCTAGATTATATAAAAAATATAAAATCAAACTTTGATCTGAAGCTTTAAGGATTTGCTGCTTTTCACCACAAACTCCTCCTATTGATCAAACACAGTCATGTGTGAGTGAGTGACAGGTGGATTTAAGCACAGTGGAGCCCTTTAGACGAAACTATAAAGCTTCTACTAACTTCAGTGAATTTAAAAGAAAGCTCAAATCATTTATATAAAAAATAAAAAATAAAAATCTGATCATGAGGACTTGGCAAGTTAATTGAAATGAATATTGTTGCATATATTTCTGTCGTGTGCTTTTGTGAATCATTTACTATATCGTATTCTTGTACTGCTGTTGTCACATGTACAAATATATTCTAAATTCTAATTAAATTCTGCAGACATAGCACACATAGCACCACCTACTTCTTTTGAGCACCTCAGCTTCTGAGATGGAAGGACAATTATGCTCAAATAAATAAAAAAAATAAAAAAACACATTGGGTTATTAGAATTCACAGTCAAATGAAAGAAATGGTTTCAGTTTCCATTGTCTTCTCAGACTCATTGTGATGAACAATTAGAATGCTCCAAATGCATAGGGTAAGTGAGGACTAACTGCAAGTCTTTAAATTAACTAATTATGTTTGTCACATTTTTAAGACAGTAAAAATCAGATAAAATGCCTATATTCATTGTCATGGTAATGGAACACATTTTTAATCACTCTGAAAACCATGGATACATTACCTTGCCCTTATAGCAAAAATAGACTCTGATGCTGCGTTGAGGAGTGTCAGTTTTACATGCAAATCTATGTGGGATCTAGTCTAGTCCATCGAGGTGTGAACTTTCATCAAAATTCACCACGTATCAAGGGGTTCCGAGCATCTGCCCTCAAATGCAAAGACGTCCAATTAGCGGAGTTTGGCGTGATTTTGACGCCATGGTTTGAACTCTGTATAACGCACATACATAGTGTTGGGGTCATGTGACTGATGCGGCATTCATGTGTGTAGTGCTCCGTCAGTCCATCTGTGTGTCCTTGAACTGAACTTGAACTGGTCCGATGAATCAGGACTGGCTCTAGAATGATCAGTGAAGAGACCTATGACCTAAGAAAGAGAGAAAGAGAAAGATAAGGAGAAAGGTGGAGAGGTAGCTGGGGGTGAAGAGTGATGGAGAGAGAGACGGGGTGTCAAAGAAAGACAGAGAGAAGACAGAGAGAGAAAGGAGAGCGGGATAGTCAAAGCAAGGTGAAGTAAGATAAGGAAGAGACAGATAAACAAGGGAGTGAGTGAGTGTTAGAGAGAGAGAGAGAGAGAGAGAGAGAGACGGTGAGTGTGAGGAGAGTAAGAAAGACATGGGAGAGAACAGAGAGGAGGAGAGAGAGTTGTGTGCGGACAGACCGAGATCTCCTCTGACTGAGTGAGTGGAAAGAGAGAGGGCAGTAAAGAAACAGAGGTGCAAAAGAGAGAAAGCGGGGAGGAGAAAGAGTGCGCAAAAAAGAGGAGATGAAGGAGAAGGGGGGTAGAAAGAAAGCGAGACACAGCTCAGAGAGAGATTTTCTAAGGCATCTAAAAGCCATAATTAAGAAATATTAAGAATTCAGGAGCTCGCTTCCATCTTTCACTTCACACAAAATCCCTCCCACTGCCCACCCACCCCCAAAGTCCTCCAGCACCCCCTGCAGGCGTCTGTACAAAAACTACTCTGAGTCCGAACACCACCAGCTTCTTACACAGCAGCTCACAGTAACACACAGACGAGAGAGAGAGAGAGACAGAGGAAAGAAAAGAGGAGGGAGAGGGTAAGAAATAGAGAGGGAAGTGAGAAGCGAAAGAGTGAGAGAGAGAGGAGAGGTGAAAGAGATAGAGAGAAAAGAGAGTGGGGAGAGATGAGAGGTGGAAGGGAGAGAGACAAGAGATAGAGGAGAGAGATGAGAGAAAGATGGAGAAAGACAGAAAGAGTGAGAGGTGGAAGAGACAAGGGAGAGAGAGCGAAGAGGTGGAAGAGATAGAGAGGGAGAGTGGTTGTGAGTGCACAGACTGGGATCATTTCTACGTGAGTGAGGCAGAGGTGGGAGAAAGAGAGATACAGAGAGAAGAGGTGGAAAAGAGAGAAAGGAGAGGGAGAGGAGAAAGGAGTGGTGGAAAAGAGAGAGGACAGACTGAGCCCACCTCTGTGTGAGTGAGGAAGAGCAGTGCAGACAGGGATTAACTGTGATTGATTCATTTGTGTCTAATCCACCTCGGAGCGCTGTCCTTTACCAAAACAACAAAACACATCCACAGAAAAACATAGCAAAGAACAAGAAAATATTTATTCATCAACAACTATTAGTGTTTTAGAAATGTTATAAAGCCCTCCAAGTCTGGTTAAATTGTCCTGTAGTAATGACATTAAAAGTGAATGTAATCAACAAGTTCTTACAGTAAATATACTTACTTTTACTATGCTATAGATACAAAAAAAAGTTTACATAAAATCACTGAATGAAAATATATAAAGGAAGTGTGTATCAATTAATGTCAAAAATTAAATGTCTGAATAGCTGGTCTTTTTTTCTTTTTTTTTTTTTTTGCTACTACTACTACTACTACTACTACTACTACTACTACTACTACCACTACTACTACTACTATTACTACTACTACTACTCTACTACTACTAGTACTACTACTACTACTGCTACAACTATTACTACTACTACTACTACTACTACTACTATTACTACTACTACTACTACTATTACTACTACTACTACTACTATTACTACTACTACTACTACTACTACTACAACTATTACTACTACTACTACTACTACTACTACTACTACTACTACTGCTACTACTGCTCCTCCTACTCCTACAACTACTATTACTACTACTACTACCACCGCTACTCCTAATACTACTACTTCTAGTGCTACTACTACTATTACTTCTACTACTACTGCTACTGCTGCTGCTACTGCTACTGCTACTACTATGAGTGCTACTATTACTACTGCTACTACTACTCTACTGCTCTGCTACTACTGCCACTACTACAACAACTACTGCTCCCACTATTACTACTATTGTTTGAACAAATACAACTAATATTATTTCACTCTAATATTATTCTTTTTTATTTTCTTCGATTTTCGATACCACCATGATAATTAAAAACAACCTTTCTTTAGACAATAAAATATGATTTTCAACATGAAATCAAAGTACTTTTATATAATCATGTTTGTTTGTTTGTTTGTTTTTATGCATCAGTATCTAGTTTTTGATACTTTTGACAATCCTAGAAAGACAAAAGACTAGGGGAGCAAAGTGTCTTGCTCATGGACACAACAACAACACTGACCACCAACACATCTGGCTCTTCTTATAGACTTCTGTTGCAGCAAAACAATGATATTTCAACCTGACAGAAGTTAATTAAAATGTACTTGCTAAATTACACCATGCCTGTTTTCTTATCGATCTCAAAGACAAAGCCATTTATTTTATTCCCTTCTTAATTACTTACCTTCTTCTAATCTCTGGCAAAACATTCACAATTTCATTTACTTAATCTATGTCCCTTATCTGTACCTTTTACGTTTCTGCAAACACCAAAGCATTCCTCTTTTTATCATAACTTATTCATTAAAGGGCCCATTTTACACTGTGTTCTGTTCTATGTTATAATGTTATTTCCTCATCACAAAA
The DNA here is from genome assembly GCF_026225935.1 of Boleophthalmus pectinirostris. Taxonomy (NCBI): domain Eukaryota; kingdom Metazoa; phylum Chordata; class Actinopteri; order Gobiiformes; family Gobiidae; genus Boleophthalmus; species Boleophthalmus pectinirostris. Next base: position 11,450,575 of record NW_026571018.1, read on the forward strand.
ATACCTGGAGTTGTGTTTTGTTTCATTCACACATGCACAAACTCTGCATATTTAGAGTTCTTCTCTCAAACTGAAACACCCTATTCCAACTTATAATGTCATGTGGTAATACAGGAAGTGTTCCATTGTGTTTTAAACTCCATGCACCTTCAGTTGGATTTGTATGCATCTTCATTTGGATAAGTAAAATTTTGGAATAGCCAATCTGTACTGAACTAAGGGTAAAAAGTAACTTGAAAACTACCACCACTAGCGTTTTCAGGCTGACAGAGAACCATGCCGGTGCTGGTTCCCGCACTTAACCTCAAACCGACTGACCTGTTCACATCAAAAATCTGAGCATTCAGGAACTGAAAAGTTGGTTCCAGACAGAAATCAAATAAAACTTGTTTGTTCTAAGCAAACCGTGACAACAAAGTAGATGTCAGCAGGTTCATTCGGGTCACAAGTGGTAAAATAAACAAAGAAAAGGTGTGTTTGTGGAATATGGTGGAGAACTCAAATGACAACAAGAATGTTCAGTGGTCAGTGGAAGAGACCAAATATTTGCTATATTTGTGTTCACCTGATTTTGATGTTTTTATTTAGTGGCACATCAACACCCTCTGTCAATGACGCAGCATGGCCACACTTAACTGGTATGAAAACAGGTCATTCATCGGTAAGCACTTTGGTCCCCAGTATAAATGGGACCATTCTGGCTGGCCTGAAAACAGCTTTCATGACATCACAAGGTGCAGAGCATTTTGAGCTTTGGAGATGTAGACAGACTAATAAAGGATTACTCAAACATGTGTGAAGCAAAACAACACTGGGTATGTTTTTAAGTAGGTAACAACATTCTAACGTGGCTTGAAGCTCTCAAAAATCAATTATGTGTAACATAGCACCTTTAAAACCTCATAAATAGTGTTTTTGCTTGTGCTTTCCCACAGTTTGATGGACAGTATTGTACAAATAAACTCAACGGGACAACAAGGCAATTAAAGTACAGCTATTTGTGAAGTAGGTCGAAAGTAATTGCGTTTGACGACAGAGAAATCCTGCAGCGGGCTTGTCAAATGAATTTACATGAATCATAATGCACATGGCATTCAAATGTAAAACGATTTTTGAAAATTTGACAAGCAGGTAAGTTCGATTGACGTGAATAGAGACACAGCAGGGATTGTAAATGATATGGCTTGATAAAAACAATTGTAATGTGTTGTAATTTAGCTTGTGTGATCATAGCATGCAAATTAAGTTTACGTTTGAATAATTTACCATATTGTTTTCTGTAAATGAGCTCTACACGTTTTGCATTTATTGAAATTCAAGACAGTGACGTACAGAAATGCAATAATGTTTCATGTGCTAATTTAATTACAGTGACGGGTAATTGCTTCACTGGTACATTGCCTATAGCTTAATTAAATTTAAAATTCATGCTCTTTTACATATAATTGAGTAAGTAGAAGTAACTTTAACAAAAAGCAACAGCATTTTTCAACTTTTCTATGTGTCTTTAATTCTCCTATATTACACAGACTTCATTCTTATGACTTGAGGCTATGTTATATTGCTGTTACCTCATCAAAAACATACTTGAAGTTGTGCTTCACTCACACATGTTTGAGTAACCCTTTATTATTAAGTTGTCTATATCACCAAAATGATTCTTGTGAATGTGTGTGGAGTTTAAAATCATAGTGGAGCACTTCCTGTATTTCCACATGATATCACAAGGTGGAACAGGGTGTTTCTGTTTGAGAGAAGAATTCAGCTTAAATATGCAGTGTGTGTGTGTTAAACGTGTGAATGAAACAAAACAAAACTCCAGGTATCTTTGTGATGAGGAAACATTGTAACATAGATCAAAAAATAGCATAATGGGCCTTTTAAAGATGCACTATGTAAGTTCTGATGTTTGCCATGTTCCACAGTAAATTATCTATCTCCATGGACACAAACAGATGACACTAGTTCAAGTCACACGTCAGAACTATGGAGAGGACAGCCTACTCAAAGTAAGTGCATGTTTTTCAAAACAGAGTGTTTGTCTGCTTTATGGTTCTGATATTCATTCAGTGCTAAAAACTTCCCATCCAAAAGTATGACATTTTGATTTAAGAATTTCTGGATTGCTATGGAAAGCTAAATATTAAGTTAGGTGGTACTTGATGTGAAAAGTTTGAGAACCACTGGCATGACAACAGACTTTTGTTTCATTGGTCAGATCTGAACGTTACATGAAATGCCCCACCTGCTGCTCTCTGTGGAAGTTCAGCTTTGACTATTAAAGTTCTGACGTAAATGGTAGACTAACAGTGGGATGTGAAATGAAAAGTACTATATAATAATATTTCTCAACACAACTGGATGTGAAAGCTTGCTTTTTTTTTCAGCTTTACTTTTAGTAGTTCAACATTCTTCATGCAACAAACTTTTTGCTGCCTGTGGTTTGCTATTCATTTCGACATAATGTTTAGAAACACAGGTTGACAGAGGCTGATTTTTTTTTTTTTTCCCCTATATAACTCTTTTATAAGCTTTTCTTATCTAATTTTATTCTTATTCTCATAAGTATGCCCTGATTGCCATACATTTAAAGGAGCATTGAGTAACTTTTCTGGTAAGGGTTTCATCAAATGCTTTTCTCCATGGAGATGTTGCTTTGTTTGGAAGGTTTCACAGTATGGCATTAACCCTTTCTATTTTCATGGAGACCAAACCAGGTCAAGTTACAGGTCAGATCTGTGGAGAGGCAACCAAGCTCACAGTCAGAATGCCTGTTTTTCTAGATGTTTTTGGGCTCTAAAACCCCCTGTAATTAAGTGTTAAGTAGAGCTGTTTAATGTCATACTGTGGGACATTCCAGGCAGAGATGAGAGAATGGCATATCCATAGAAACAACAAAGCCAAAAAGTTACATAGAGCAACTTTAAATCAGAAATGGTGGTATTTTGATTAATTTGTATAAGTTTGCTCAATCGTAAATTGTCTTGCAACTACTCTGAAAATGTCTTTAAACACATAACCAGCTCCCCAATGCTTACTGTGGTTCTTGAAATAAACAAATAAATACATAAATAACATAGTCAAGGATACTGAGAGGTTGAGGAGGCTGTTTCTTCTGCTACTGTGTTGGAGATGGGTTTGGTGACTATAAGGTTCTTGGCTGAAACTTAAATATGATGAAAGTGAGAAAGTGCCAATTCAGCATCATGGACAACGACCCAAGAATCATCCAATTTTACACTTAAAGGTGCACTGCGCAAGTTTTTTTGGTTGAGGTTACACTATTGCATGTTACCACTTTGCCTGGATTAGTGTTGCCAGGTATGTCCCACAATTTGGCAATTAAACTTACATAACAAATATGTATTAAATTACATGTGTATTTATTGTTCGAAAAACATGCATTCTTATTTTAGGTTGGGTTTGCCTCACCACAGATCTGACCCATAACTTGGCCTGGTGACATTACCTGCTTGTCTCCATGGAGATACAAATGTTGAATGCCAGACTCTGTGGAACATTCAGGAAAAGAGACAAGCACTTGGCAAACCCTCCTTTAGAAAAGTTACCCAGTGCACCTTTAAAACTTCAGATCACTATGTCCACTAGTATTTATACAGTACATATTGCTAAACTTTGTCAAACATTGGACCAACAGTAAAAACAAGGTAACAGCAGAAAAGTCTGGAACAAACTGATATGTGCTTATCACAGACTTTGTCCTGTTTAAATCCAGGCTCAAAATCTATTCAGACTGGCTTTCAGCACTCAGTCATGTAGTAATTATTTGCACAATTTGTTTTATTTTAATAATAATAATCATACATGTATAGCACTTTTAATGACACCCAAAGACACTTCACACAGTTCAAAACACAACACAACACAAATGAACAGGTAAAAAAAAAAAAAAAAAAAAGCCAACTGAAGCAGTTTTGAACAGATAAGCTTTTCTAGTTTTGTGAGTGTAGGTGAGTCTCTGATGTGTTTGGGAGTTCCAGAGCATGGGGGCAGTAGACCCTGTCCCCCCAGGTTTGTATTTAGTCCTGGCGAGGGGAGATAGGAGGACTTTATTGTTTTATTTTTTGCTTGTTTTACATTGTGTTGATTTTATTTCAAAGCAAAAAAAAAAAAAAAAGATTTCTTTCTTCTGTTTTGTCTATTTCTTCTCCCTTTCTCTCTCTCTCTCTCTCTGATTCATGTCTCTCTCTGTGTCTCTCTTTCTCTTCTCTGTCTTTCTCTCTATCTCTCCCTCTCTCTTCTCTATCTCACTTCTGTCTTTCTTTCCCTTTTTTCTATCTCTCTTCTCTTTCTCACTCCTTTCTCTTTCTCTCCTGTCTTTCTCTCCCTCTCTCTCTCTCTTTCTCTTTCTCTTCCTCTTCTCTGTCTTTCTCTCTATTCTCTCGATCTATATCTCCCTATCTCTCTTCTCTCTCTCTCTCGTCTTTCTTTCCCTTTTTTTCTCTCTTCTCATTCTCGCTTCTTTCTCTTTCTCTCCTGTCTTTCTCTCCCTCCCCCTGTCTCTCTCTCTCTCTCTCCTCTCTCTCTCTGTCTCTTTCTATCTATCTATCTCTCCCTGTGTCTCTTCTCTCTTTTTTCCCCTTTTTTCTTGCTCCTCTCTTTTTCACTCCCCTCTCTTTTTCTCTCTCTCTGTCTCTCTCTTTGTCTCTCTCACTCTCTCTGTCTCTCTGTCTCTCTCTCCTCCCTCTTTCTCTTCTGTCTTTCTTTCTATTTATCTCTCCCTTTCTCTCTTCTCCCTCTTTCTCTTCTTTTTCTTCTCTCTCACTCTTGCTGAGATGACCTTGCACCGTGGCATTCTGGGAAATAATTGAGACATCAGGAAACCTTCATACAGCCCGCGATTAAATAATAACATGAGCCACATTAAATTTACATGAGAAAACACAAACACAAGAACGCAGGCTGCAGAGGGATAAGCCTCTAACTTCAGAGATTGCACATTTAAATGCATTATTTTCTTAATCCTAATCCGTATTAAATATGATAAGCGGGTTTGAACAGAGGAATCTTTTCAACTATAATTGTTACATATATTTATTGTTATATTAACTAGAAATGGCATCTTAATTAGAATTCCTATTTGGAGATTAACCAATTTATTTGTAGGTTTTATCTAAATACAGTGTTTATTTGCTTGTGTTTTTCTGAATGGTTTACAATGAGAAACCTAAAAGTTGTTAATTCATGGTTCAAAATTTCAATACAGGACTTTTAAAGCGTATGATGGCGTATTTTCAGCGTAATAGTATTAAATATTTATCATAATTTTACATCAGTTTATGGAGAAAAAAGTTAAAAAGAACAGAACAAAAAAGTAATTGTGACTTCTAAGCATTTTTCTGCCCGTTTAAAACTTTAGTCTAAATTAAGTTGTTGTGAGTTATTTTAGACTAATAATTTTTGCAATTTAGGTAAGCTTTGACCCTTGTTTTCATAATGGTTGTTAGGTAACAGCTGAAGTGAATTGTTATATCTGCTGTCCATCTGCTGAAGTAAAATTATAAACAGTAGGCAATATATTATTTTAGTCTTAAATAATATGATGAACATTCTAACATGTCATAAAGCTTGCAGTAATCAATTTTGTATAATATAGGACCTTCAATATTCCACACGCAAGTAATTTTAAACCATCTTATTAGCGTTGTTATTATTTTTCTTTGTAATGTGTTGTCTTGCAGTGCATTTATCCATCATGCCCCTGCTCTTCTGTCCCTCTGTAATTGTTTACCATGACAACCATTACAATCTGATCCCTGGACTCATAAAAAAAAAAAAAAAAAACTGTTCTAGTGACACAAGGCTGATGAGATTTTAACGGCTCTGCTCGACTCCACAACATAAATGCCTTTGAGGTGCCAGTGGTGTGGAGTATGTACAGCGTATTCTGTATTCAAGACCAGTGCTAGAAGATCTGAAAACTCAAGGGAAAAAAAAAAAAAAATAACACAACATGGATTTAAACAGGGAGTCAGTATTTCAGATTCATACCACTAAATCTGGAACAGTCTTCCTGAACATGTGAGACAGGCCTCTACTTTGACTCTGATTAAATCCAGGCTCAAAACAGTTCTGTTTAGCTGTGCATATGACTGAAAGGTTTTCATTTTTCATTACTCTTTCATTTAACGTCTCTCCCTTTTTTAATTTTATGATGATTATTTATGTTTTGATTTGTTTTTTATTGTGATTTTAATGTATTTCTTATTCTGTAAAGCACTTTGAATTACTTTGTGTATGAATTATGATATACAAATAGACTTGCTTTGCCTTGCCTTGCCTTAAACAACACATTTTCAGGAGCTTGTGATCAATACGAGCCTTCATGGTCTTGTTTAGGGGTTTAGGGGGTTTTGAACAACAATGGTGAGAGTAACTAACTGGAAAAACTGTTGGCTAATCTAGTAATTTTATTTCATAGGGACTTGTTTAACAGCACAAATCAGCTCTTCACTTAACTAAGTACTAAGTCAGATCGCTCAGTTAATCAGACTGTTAAAATAAAGCTTAGATTAAAGTCTAACAATGCATCAGACAGATCAGTGCCTAAAGTTAGCATTACAGTCCCAGGGAATATTGATGCCATGAACTGTAAAGTGTCAATATACTGCAGCCTAATTTGTACTTAAAGCTGCAGAAACTTACATAATTTATCTTTAAATTACAGGTTTTCATGTTTTTACTTTTTCATGGGGTAGTATTTGGCAAATATTTATCATAGTTTTACATTAAGTGGCAGTTTATGAAGAAAAGTGAAGAAAAAAGTGGAAAAAATACAGGAAGTAGCACTTAGCACTGAGTTCTAAAACACTGAAAATTCCCTCCAAAATGCTGGAACAGATTTATTTATTTATTTTTATTTTTTTTCCTCAGAAGGTGGTGTCATTATTCAGTCCCAAAGACAGGACTGCTGTGAGTTGAAAGGACTTGAACATTTTGGACCATAAATTTTGATATTTCTTCAAAAAACAGTAAATCTCCTTTAGAGTTATACAAGCCCTTGCCCTCCATCTAAAACTATGAAATCATCAAATTCTCAGACGTGAACTCATCCTACTGGAACTTGTAGAGGGCTATGATTTAAAAATTTATAATTACACTCATATTTTACCATTATTCTCAAGTATAAGTAGGTCCAAGACATCATTGTGCACAGACCATAGGCTTTATATACAGTATAAATGGGCATAGCCTTGTTCCAAACAGGATGTGAGCATGGGGGCACTTCTGGCTCCATTGACTCTGGCTCCAATTGACTACACGTTGAAAAAGTGTCACCCTCTTCCTGTATTTGCTGCTGTTACGCTCATCATTTTAGTCTTAAATGATCCTGGTTTATTTATTTTTGCTAGTTTGCCGGTAAATAAATACATTTTCTTAACACAGATGTGGCTCCAAATTCATTCCTATAATTGCAAGCCTCCAGCTTCATTTGACTGGAGCTGAACACTATGGGGGGTGTCACACTCGTTTACGTCACTTCTTTCTACAGTTTATGTTACAAACACAATGGCCCAGAGCATTTATAAATGCTTTAGTTTTTGCACTTTGTTGGTGGGATTTGGTCTTACACTTTTGGCATTGCAATTTACAACAAAACAGTGCAGTGTCTGATGCTCATGATCATTTGTTGTTTTCTACGACAATGACACAATAAAAGCCTTGAATCTTAAATCTATTCAAAAATACAATTACCCCAAAACTACAGTAGCTATTTGTATTTAGTTATTTTCCACTCCTGTTCAAGACCAAAAATCAAACCTGATATCCACTCATTCACAATATTAAAGTGCATTGGAAAAGCCCAAAAAGAACCATGATAATAATTCATTGTAATTTTGGGTGACGGGGGTGTGCGTTGAAGGTGACTCCATCATATTACTGCTTATTGCCTCATAGATCAAACTAGCAGACCCCAGTTTGAGGAGCCGACTGAGTGACTGTGAAATTGACTGCTTTCCATCACTGTGTAATTATATGAGCTTATGGAGGAAACATAGGGACAAGTTGTGTGTTTGTATGACAAGCTCAACTGCAGGTAATGCCACTAATGGGCTAAGCAGACGTGGGAGTAGAGACTGTACTCAAGTAGGCTACTTAAAGGTTTTGATCATTCTCTAATTCTGACTTAATTTAGTGTTATAATACCTGTTGTAAATATAAATTATAGTTTTACACCATCTGAGAAGCAGTTTGTGAAGAAAAGTTGAAAAATATGTTGAAAATTACAAGAAGTAGAGAGTTTAATTTTGGACAGTTCCATACTGACGCCATCACACTGGGATAATTATATCCAAAATTTAGGCACAATTTATACTTTATATACAAAACTAATTTTTCTGATATGTTAAACATGATCTCACACTCCATCCTCCCCTCACTCGTGAACAAGACCCTGAGATAAATGAACTCCTCCACTTGAGGCAGGGACTCCTCACCCACCTAGAGAGAGCAAGCCACCTTTTTTCAGATTTGAAGGAGCTGATCCTCATCCCAGCCACTTCGCACTTGGTTGCAAACTGCCCCAGTACATCTACAATATCATCTGTAAACAGCAGAGATGAGATCCTGTGGTCCCCAACCTGGACTCTGTTCCCTGACTGCGCCTAGAAATTCTGTCCATAAATACAATGAACAGAACCAGTGACAAAGGGCAGCCCTGGCGGAGTCCAACATGCACCGGGAATAGGTCTGACTTGCTACCGGCAATGCAAACACAGCTCCTGCTCCGGTCATACAGGGACCGGACAGCCCTTAGCAAAGGGCCCCGAACCTCATACACCCCCCACAGGACACCACCAGGGACACTGTCGAATGCCTTCTCCAGATCCACAAAGCACAATTGGACTGGTTGGGCAAACTCCCATGAACCCTCCTGCACCGGATGGAGAGTGTAGAGCTGGTCCAGAGTTCTGCGGCCAAAAGCCACACTTCTCCTCCTATATCTGAGGTGATTTCAACAAAATAAATGTGTATTCTGTTTTTATTTTGTCAATAATACTCTCTTGTACATTAGAAGTGCTTTGGCCAACTATGTATCATGGTTGCAAGGTAACAGTTTTGGAATCATGTGATATCCTGATTTCCAAACCAGGAAGTAACATTTGAAATCTAAAAAATGGCCAAACTGGTAAAGAAAGTATAAAATGTTTTGTAATATCTTAAATATAATGGACCTCATTCATGAATCTTTTCTTAACTTCCACTTTAAGAAAATGCTGAGCAAACTCTGTCCCAGATTCACAAAACACTGAGTTCTTTCTAAAGTGACAGCTTTGCCAAATTCACCTAGCTACGAACACCTCCATGACAATGTGGGTTTGGCATTATGATGTGTGAAAGCGTGAGGGAAAGAGTGAATGAGGAGGTCAGGTGGAGAGTGTTTACAGACTACAGTGGTTTTACAGCTTCAGCAGCGATTTCAAATGTCCACACTTGCATGAACACACTCATGGAGGGAATATTTAGCTTTCAATTTATTGAAATAAGCAGGATGGTGGGGGTGTTGAGTCCAGCGTGGTGACCAGGCACAGGAATGTAACAAAGGTCATATGGAGATCACAGGGGCTGCAGCCTGTATAAGTCTGTTATACCCAATAGACCACATGCTCTATAAAACGCCTCATAAATGTTATTGGATCATATAGTAACATGTTTATAGGAAATACTTTAAGTATATAACTTACAATCATGGAGGAATTTGAATTTTTAGTTGCATTATCACAGTGATAATAATCTAAAACAGTAAAATTTTTGTTCTTATGAGTGCTCCTGACTGTTCGTAGGATTTGTTCTTGCAGTAGAGCATTTTCAGTTAAGATAATGTTTTGTGAATGCCAAAAACGTTCGTAAGAAGGCCTTAAGTACAAATGTGTTTGTAAGAACGATTCATGAATGAGGCCCAATGATCTTAACTGTGTTGTAGCGTGCGTGGTCCAACCTGAGGCTCTCTAAACAGCCTATATTACGTTATTTCCTGATCTATGTTAAAATGTTGCTTCTCACCAAAAACTAAAAATTGGAACTGATATCTGACAGTTAAAATATTTATCATACTTTAGTTTTTCCTCCTGTCCACCTGCCTCTGTGAATTTGCTCCTGTGCAGCCTTCATTGTTACACTCTAATGTTAACCAAAGCACAAATTCGCTCTCAAACAGTGCTTTGTTAACTGTTAATGTAGTGACAATGTCCAGGTTAAATTGACTTAATTAGATCCCCATTTTGAATGATTTGACCACTTTTCTAGTATTTATTGAATCTTTACTGTAATATATTGGTCATTCTTTATCCAGTTTGACAACTGGATCGGGAATTCGATGTAGAACTTGGAGGTCATTCAAAGACCCCAGCTCCAACCTCCGAGGGCGACTGGAGTGTAACATACACTACACTGTTATTGATTGGTCAGAGAGGGGAGGAATCTATGGTTACCACAAAGTTTCCATGGTTGCAGTACCAGATTCTACAAAGTAATGGAAACACAAACAGACCATGCGGGGCTGAGCAGAGTAGAGAAGGGCCAAGTAGGGCTGGTGATGGAAACACGCCAGTATTAACCAAAAAAATAATAATAATAATGTTTTTCAAGTTGTCTATTTTATTTATTTATTTATTTATTTATTTATTTTGGTTAATAAAGGTTTGGACTGTTTCTGTTTCCGTTTCTCTGCCCACAACAAATCTTTATTCATGGAAATCCATGTGGTAACCATGTTTTTCTTTTGTTGTTGTTGTTTGTTTGTTTTTGTTTTTGTTTTTTTTGTTGTTGTTGTTTGTTTGTTTGTTTTTGAGCTGAAAAACATGCAGCCTTTCTGTGAGTGGGCTTGCATCTCCACAAACCTGACTCTTTATTTTTTCCATAGAAATTTTGTTCTATTGCTTATAATATCCCTCGGTATGGCATAAAACATAGCTATCTCCGTGAGAATATTCAGAAGTATGGCTTTAATTCTTTATTTCCATGAAGTCACGAAGGCTGGCGAGGTGCCATCTCCAGAAAGGTATTTGAAGCACAACATTTTACTCAGGCTGCATTCACACTTGTGTTTAAAAGTGTGAACGCAGCCTCATTAGGGACAGTTAGGATTCACTGTATTATGCCTATAGGGAACTCTGTCCTCTGCATCTGACCTATGGGGAAACCTGTCAGGAGCAGTAGAATCATCTCCAGACCTCATGTTGGCCAGGAGGATTTTGCCAACTGTGCATGTCTTAGATTGATCATTATAGTGCTCACCCCAACTACCATAATGTTTAAAGCCATTTTTGGTTTATTTATAGAGAATGTGATGAATATGGCATTAAGGGGCCAATAAAATTTTTTGTTTGTTATAATGTTGTTTCCTCATCAAAAACATACATGGAGTTTAATACACAAACACTGCATATTTAGGTTGAGTTCTTCTCTCAAACAGAAAACTCTTTGTTCCACCTTGTGATGTCATGTGGTAATACAGAACACTAATATTATTACTAATACTAATACTATTACTTATACTAGAATCATTTGGATGATTTCAGCCCTGGAATTGTCCATTTCTACTGAACTTATTGTAAAAAGTAGCTTCATGACATTACAAGGTCGAACAGAGCATTTTGAGTTTGAACATGTAGACAGTCTAATAATAAAGAGTTACTCATACGTGTGAATGAAGCAAAACACAACTCCAGGTATATTTTTGATGAAATAACAACATTCTAACATGGGTTAAAACTCATAAGAGTGAGTTTTTTGGAATATTGGACCTTTAAAACAAGCATAAACATTGGCAATTACAAACTTCTGTGTTGTGGTCAGTTGAGGTAACATTTGCCCATCTCGGTCTGTTCATTAATGTAAAAAATAAAAAATAAAAACAGCTTTTCATCCTATTTACACAGTTATCTCTGCTCACTTAAATCCGTAATGTGTTAATTAAGGCTGGCCCTAAGCCTTTGGCAGCTCCAGATAACATCGTTCATACACAAAGTTCAAATTACTTCTGCTCTAAACTTTCACTGGTTTATTTCCCCAGAGACACGAGCACTACTTCCTGGTTCTTCAGCCTACGCTAAACTCCTTTGTACTCAATTTACAAGCTATTTTAAGTTTTCAATATCTTCAATATAACTTGTATTGCTAAAGTTTTCTCCTCAGTAGAGTTGTCCAGCAAATTACTTTATTTTTAATTACATAACCAAATTGAAATTTCTATATGGAGCAGTACAACAGTCTGTGTTCATTTAAATTAGCGTTTCTTCATTAGTCTACTCAAAGTTGTATTTAGATTGATTCAGCCACATTTTGGACATTGCTTGCATTGTCTTATATTTCTGGTCTGAGTGTTCATACAATCTCAGTTTTTTCATGTAAAAATATATGTTATAAAAATAAATATATATCATGTAAAAATAAATATATGCTATAGTTTGCCACTGTGTTGTACTTTGTAACATTTCTGATGTAGGGTCCGCCACCTGCTTTTGGTAATTTTACAGCTCTTCTTATTTGGTGCTGGTTGGCTGCATGTTCGTAGCAAGAAGAATTCCCTTTGGGGTTGTATAAGTCATTCTGATACTGCTTGTCTCCATGGAGATTTGCCTGGGATGTTCCACAATATGGCATTAAGATTATCAGCCTTACAAGAAAGATTTGTGGAAAGGCAACCCATGCTGCCAATAAGAATCCTTGCTTTTCAGAACATTTATATTATACACAAAACAAGATCACAGAGGTGAGTAGAAATGTCCCTACTTGGATAATAAAGTGCACATTAACCTTATATAACAACACATGTAAGTTAGAGGCCTCGCACCAAATTTTGTTCGATGTATATGGAATACATTATCTGATACAGCACCTCATAAGATGTATATTGTTAATGCCATACTGTGGAACATCATCTAGCTCCCTCAACCAGAAAAGTTGTACCTTTAAACTCACTTTAAAATCCACCCAATCGCCAACACAAACAGATACTAGAAAGGGGAGGCTTCCTCTCTGGCACCTGCACATGTGTGAATAAACAGCTCCTATCGTTTATCAGTGTTTTACAGATAAGACGACAGGAAACACTCTGCTTCCTGCGTGTCTAAGCATCCAGCATCAATAACACGCGTCCTATAGACCCCAGAGTAATTGTGGCGCTTCATCATGTTTGAGGCTGAGACATGAGTGAGAGAGAGGGAATCTGAATGCAGACATGTGCGGAGAATGTGTGTAAACATACGGTAAAGTAATACGGTTTATATGTGCTGGTACAAGGGTCGGAATGAGATTCAAATGTAGTGGTTAAATGTTGAGCTATCGAAGTCTGACAGCAAAACAGTGATATTATAGTTGCACAATGTAGCTTTTCTTGTCTCCAGTGAGGTGTAATTGCTTTGTCTGATATGTTACACAGTATTGCCATTAAAGGTTCTATAGGCCTATTGTGAAAAATTGACTCTCAAAAACATCCGTTGAGACGTATTTCGTTTCATTCACACATGCTTGGCGTAATAGTTTGTTTACCTCTCCAAAGCTCAAAATGCTCTGTTCCACCTTGAAGCATTTGTTTTTATGTTAACAGCTCCTTTGCCTTTTTTTTTTTTTTTTTGTTTGGTAGAGATTGGCAATTCCAGTTCTGAAATCGTCCAAATGATACTTGTGAAGGTGTATGGAATTAAAAAGCACAGTGGAGCACTTTCTGTATTACCTCATGACATCAGAAGGTGTGTTTTCCGTTTGAGAGAAGAACTAAATATGCAGGGTTTGTTTGACGTATGTTTGTGATGAGGAAACAATATTATAACATAGATCAGGGCAATATGGGCCCTTTAAACTTCATTAATCATGTATTTAATCCATTACATGTGTTTTTATTGCTTAAATTTACCTTGAGAAACATGTGTTGTTTCTGAAAGTGGGATCACCTCTCCACAGATCTGACCCTCATATAAAATATGACCCTAATTTTCAAAATATTCATCATCATCATCATCATCATCATCATCATTCCAGACTCATGGTCCATCTTAAAACAGACAAGGACAGTGACAATACAAAACAATAAACATTCATGTTTTTAAAAGACAACCATACTAGTGTCTCCACTGATATCGACTGATATCATATTGCACTGAATCTTATATTTATGAGTGACATTATTATTTGATTGCTTGATTTGTTCAGTCTGCAGATAAAACTGTACATTAAAATTCTAAGTGCAGCTTGCAAAGTGTTCACTCGTGCCGTAACAAACATCTCAGTCACACTCGTTCATCGTGGCCTCCTCAAAAGCACCCGTAAAGTGTCATTGTAGGCCACCTGCAGTCTTTGCAAACTGGCTTTTTTATCATTAGTCCAGAGGTGAGCTGTGTACAACGGTGTACAATACGATTTAAACAATAGCAACTTTACATCCTTTGTACAAGAACCAAACTTACGCGTAAGAGTATTTGCCTGAGCATAGAGTGTCCTGTACTGTCTATACATATTATCATCATCATCGTTTGTCATGTCCGCAGTGATAATATGCCCCAGATATTTACCTTTTGTTGTGAGTGGCACCTTAAAATCTCTCCACTCAAGTAAAGTAAATTATCATTAAAGATAAATTAACACTGAAAAATTAGTATTTTTCAACAAGTTTTAAATTATGTAACTGAAATTCAATGCAATACTGTGAAACATTTTAGGCAAAGCAATAACATCTCCATGGAGAAAGTTACGCAGTGCACCGTTAATTAATGTATTAGGCCTAAAGGTTTCAAGGTTTTTTGAGTAGTCACGACACACTTCATTTTTAGACAAAAATATCTGCCGGTGGAATATTATTGTTGTTTTGAATTTCAAATGTGACTTTCTTACACTACTTTAGAAGATAATATTCTTGAAATGAGGATTTCAAATATGTATTTTTCCCCACATGCTGTTCACCTCACTGAAAGACCTAAAATAGACTTCCTTCAGGGAGACTTACTGAAACCAAAGACACAAAAGACACCAAAGACATTTTGCTGATTGAATGTACTGTAAATTAAAATGTGTTATTATGCTCAACAATTTAGAATTTATTACAATTTAGGATTTATTATTACCACTTATATATTTTTTACCCTTTGTTATTATATTATATTGTGATGTGTGAGCTACTGTGTCCAAATAATTTCCCTTGTGGATCAATAAAGTTTGTCTAAGTCTAACACACAATAATATAACTCCAAAAAGATTTGCACAATATTTAAAGGAATGTTTCACAGTATAATATTAAATGTGTCTATCATCATGGAGACAGACCAAGTTACACACCAGATCTGTGGAAAGACAACCCCACTCACAGTTACAATGCCTGTATGTGTATTATGTATTTTGAAGCCATAAATCCACTTATAATTTAATAAATGTAAGGTAGAGCTGTTTCCTGTCATACTGTGGAGCATTCCAGGCAGAGCAATGACATGTTCATGGAAACAAGCAGGTGACGGACCCTCCACCAGAAAAGTTACACAATGCACCTTTAAGAATGGCTAAAATAAGAAGGCAGTCAGTCCTACAGTGCCTCCCACCTGTGAACGCATAAAGTGGACTGTAGTTGGTCTAAACATTGGTCTCTGGAGCCATGGAGTCCCACTGTGGCTCTTTCAAAGGTCCTCACTGGTTTTATGGGTCGTAAAGTGGAGTGAGGGGTTTTGACCTGGTTTAAATCTCAATAAAACGTTTGGATCACTGATGGGGAGTGGATATTTACATATATCACTGCAAATGCCTTATGTATGACAGTTATATACTCTATATAAAGGCATAACTCTGCAAAAATGGTTCTTGTACTTCATTGTATGTGGTGAGGTGAATTTTGAGTATAACAGAGTACATTTAAAAGTACACTACTAAACTTTTCTGGTGGAGGGTATGCCACCTGCTTGTCTCCATGAAGATGTTATGAATATCCAGCATGTCATGAATACACATAATTCCATCCAAAATGCACGGCCAATTTACATACAAGAAGCAACAAAATAAGTGAATTGCAATTAATTTCTATTTGGCAAATTGTAATATTTGTTTAAATTAAATAGATCAAACAGATAAATGTAAATGTACCAGTTTTAGTTGCAAAGCTAGTTTTCAGCTGCCAACAACAGAAAAAACATGCAAAAGTATAATAATATAATTTAGGTAACAATCATGTGACTTGCTTATAAGGAGAGCATAACATCATGGAATCCAGGATGCAACTACCAACACTCAAGTTTGGCCTAATATTTAAAATTAAAAGCCATTTTTGCAGTTAAATGTTTTCAGGTAGATGTAGTTTGCCATGCTAGTGTCAAATTATGACCTTGTAGCTCAAATTTGCATCCCAGTGCCCCACCCATCTCTGAAATCTGAAGTCTAAAGTACAGTGACACTTTAACAATTTTCTCCTCTAGTTTTGAAAATCGGAGAGTATCATTCTCTCCCAGGCTCACTTTAAAGACACTGCTCAGTTTGTCTTGACTTTTCTTTGAAGGTTGAGTCTCCGTGGCTCTAATGTTTGTAGTTTTAAGGTAAAGGTTAGCACTGATGACTACGGCCTGTGAATGAGAAGAGCCGGTCTCCATGGAGCCGTTCACTTTCACTTAAAGGCGTTTCACCTCGTTCAGTTACAGCTGTTTACATCTGAGGCAAAGGCAAAGGCCGAGCAAACTTACAAAGACTTTCCATGCTCTTAAGGTCATATGCATTAAAGAAGCATTGTGTAACTTTTCAGGGAGATGTCTTGTCTCCTTGGAGATGTTAGAGCGTTGCCTCAAATATCTCACAGTATGCATCAAATGTATCTATCTCTATGGAGACAAGAAGATGACACTCCTTTTTCTTTTCAATGAAACACCTGTAATTGAAATGCATAATTGATAACTTAAATGCAATACTGCTGAACATTGCAAAGCACTAACATCTCCATGGAGAAATGAAGGGGACAGACGCTCCATTAGAAAAGTTACTGTTAGAATGAAATGTTCCTCTTCTCAGCGCCTAAGAGTTTATATTTTTGTTAAGTGATATACAACTGATATTTAGTACTTCCTGTTCTATTTGAGCACGTATAGCAGCCTCCTGTTTTTGTGTATGTACTTTTGCCTTGTATGTATATACTCTGTACCAAGAGTTCATGTGTACACTCCCATTATACTCATTATCATAAACTATAAATGCTGGTGGTCTCTTTTGTCTGGGTCTTTAGGCTACTTGAGAAGATGTAACATGGAGCATCCTGATGTTATTAAACTTCTATCATGTAATTATTCACCTGGCTATGGATCTAAAAATGGTCGCCCATTCAAGTCAATGGGCTGAGTTCAATGGCGCATGACTCCAGATCAGCCTTTAGCCCGGCTAGGTACCTCTGGTGGCCGTGGTCTCTGTATCTCGTGATCGCTTTGACCCATCAGAATGAGAGGAGCTAGAGTGGGGCAGAGCAGAGCTAAGGATTATAAAGCGTTTATTTTTTTTTTTTTAAGACAAATGAAGGACTTTGAGCTGAGAAAAAGTTTATGATCTAAAAATACATAAAAATTCACCAAAAATCCGACATTTTTGAAAGTTGTAGGCACCCTGCCAGCCAAACATGAGAAATTTGTGATTACATTGTGCTCTATGAGAAAAAATCATTTAGATTTTTTCATTGAAGTACCAGTGAGTGGCTATTACGTCAACTGGAGGCAGCTACAAACTCGCAATACCCTATCCAGTTATTTTGATAGAATATCAGTTGCATAGTGTGTCTTTAAGTTCTAATATTCTCATTTAAGTTGACACTATGAATTATGTACAATTTTAAAACTAATGTGAAGATCTATTTGAAATTGTAAAAAAAATTCTTGGAAGTCTGTTCCCTTTAAGAAGAGGATCTTGGAGAAGAGATCCTGCTCCTAATACAATTATATTATTATACTTTTACTCATTATCTATAGACATTTCATATTGAGAGTTTTAAAAATTGGTGAAAAAACAGCCACAAGTTTTGGCAAAATTGTGTAAACCTATGTACATTTTCTTATCGATATTTTCTCTAAACTAAGTGAAATTTAGTGGGAAAATATAAGAAGAGATAGCTGTCTTTCCCAAGGACAAATGCAGGTAACCCCTAACCTCCAACCATCTGGTGAATTGGCGAAAGTCTGTGCCAACTGAACCACAAACGAAACTCAATGAACCTTTAACTTTTCTACTTATCATGTTTATCAATGCCCCTGAGTGCGTCCTGTTTTGTTTTGATTTGTGGGTGTTTTGTTTTTGAATGGCCTGATATCTTATAAAGGGCAGTGTGACCCTATCTGCATCAGCCCTCTCCAGAATAATGCTCGTAAATCTAACCCAGCAGCTCCTGCCCTCAATAATTCAACTTCACCAAACTTTATTTTTTCTCCCCACACAAACCCACGTCATGCTGTTTGATTGACAGCTGAAATTAGTACTCAGTTGGTAGCATGTTTGCCCACTGATCCGAAGATTTTTGGTTCGAATTCCGCTCTCGACATAAACATTAATGGTAGATTCCAGCTCCCACACATGATGAATGCTGTTGTTGTGTCCTTGGGCAAGACATTTAACCCACCCTGTTCCCCATGTCTGCATATATTGGTGTGTGGATGAGAAAATGCTGTATCCTTTTGTGCTCAGCTCTATTAAATCAAATTTTAAAAAGTAGTTATCTGAGTAGTATTAACTAGTTGAGTTTTATCTAGTATTGCTAGGTTTCAGAGGACATCACAGCATTGGGTAACTGATCTGAAGGTTGGCAGTCCAAATCCTGCTCTCGATATAAACATCATTGGTAGAGCAGTCCAATTCACTGACCCACAGGTTGGTGATGTGATTCCAGCTCCCACAGATGAATGCTGCCTTTGTGTCCTTGGCCAAGACACTTAACTCACCTTGCCCCAGTGTCTGCATACACTGTTTTATCAAAGTGTGTGTGAATAGGTGAGTGTATATATAATATATAAAAATATATAATAATAATATAAAAATAAATGTTTTTTTTTTTTGTTTGTTTGTTGTTGTTTTTTTGTGGTATTATGGTATTTATTAGTGACCATGAAGTTCTGTCAGTATTTTGCCTTTATTCAATTACATCTTGAAACTTGAAAAAAACTTGTCTCCATGGATATAGATACATTTAATGCCATACTGTGAAACATTCATGACAAAGTAATAACACCTCCATGGAGACAAGCAAAATGTCCCTAGCACTGTCCTATACTTTCTACTGTCCTTCATTGTTGCCTTCAGTTAAACACAATACTGCGGAACATTCCAGCAAAGTAATAACATTTCCATGGAGACAAGCAGTCGGTGGACTTCAATCGGGGGAAAAAAAAACAAAAAAAACTTTAATATTAAAACCTGGGTTTTCAAGTGTACATGAAGACTAATTATTAACCTATAAGAACAAACTACTGTACTGCAATTACTGTCACTGTACACACAAGAAAGAGCTGATTATAATATTAAAGGTGCAATATGGAACTTTTTTGGTTAATGGGTTTGTTCCATCTCAAAGTTATTGCTTTGTCTGGAGCATCCACCTGAATGACATTAAACCCATACATTAGAAGGCAACAATGAACAAATCTGAGGTTAAAAAGTAAAGGACAGTTAGGAAGTTTTTGCTTTGCTGAAAACACTTTTTTATTTTGTATTTATAGCTGCTGTGAGAGCCTCAGCTGGAGCAGTGCTGTACTCTTATATTGATTGCTGCTCCGGACACAGTGAGTTCAAACTATCACTGAAGAATGTTCAAAAGTACAAGGCAAGTTCAAGCAGTGGTCACATCCGAAACACAGAGAGGCGAAGAGAACAGAGACGAACAAGAAAAGCTTTCAATATCCCTGTAATATTTATATGGTGTCTCTGCTTTAAAATAAAGATGTAGTTAGAGTGAAAACACTGTATCCTTTTGTGTGCAGCTCTATCTAAAATAAATAAAAATGTAGTTACTAGTATTAACTAGTTGAGATTTATAATATTGCTTTGTTTACATTGCAGTATTGGGCGAAAGTAGCTCAGCTATTTGTACCCTGATCTGAAGGTTATTGGTTTGAATCCTGCTCTTGACATATACATCATTGGTTGACCCATAGATTGATGATGTGATTCCAGCTTCCACAAATGAATGCTCTTGTCGTGTCCTTGGGCAAAACACTTAACCCCTATTGCTTCCAGTGTTTGAGCATGAAGGTGGAAAAGCGCTTTATAACATTTTCACCATTCTATAATCCATAATTGTATAATATTGAATACAAATGAGGGCAACTAAAATATTTTGTAAAATTGCAGATTTGTGCTGTAATATAATGAGTTCTTGGGTTTTGTCGCTAATGGAAAAGATCAGTTTCAACATCTGTGCAATCACCTTTTCTATATTTCATGACAAAGTACAATGAAATCAATAGGGAAATCTATCTTGCCCCCATCTGAGGGTATGATATCGTCATGTTCAGATTTTCCTATTGATTACTTTATTGTACTTTATTAAATAATATTGGCCTATAGAATGGTGTGATCTCTCCATGGAGCTATATTGTGGAACATTCCAGACTGAACCATAACATCGCCAGTATAAAAGTTTCATATCGCATTTTGAATCCATTTTAGTTTTGATATTTTTTGCAAAATTCGTCGAATAACATTTTGACCATAATTACCAAAACTGTTTTACCCCATAATTTTACCTGAGACATGAAATCTGTTTCATTTATTGTTGTTAAAATCAATGTTGTTGGTTTTTTTTGTGAGATCAGTCAAAATAAGTCACGAATCCTCAAACATTGTAACCAGCAGGGGGCAGTAAAAGTCCAAATGTAAGTATAAAAGTATATGACAGCAGTAGTCTGCGGAGCCCTTATATTCTCCCATAGAGACCCTTTAGCTTCACATTTACGGGCTAACAGTGTCCCAGATTCATGGCCTTCTCCTGATGATTGTAATCCACTTTAGTGCCACTGCCTCATATTACGTGCAGTCTGTAGAAACGCACAGAAATGATGTAGATCTGTACCAGGGGAGGACATGACGTGAGGAAGAGGAGGAGGAAGAGGAGGACAAAGAAGAGGGGGGAGAATATGGGGTTTAATATCTCCAAGGCTCAGATCACATCATGCAAATCCAACACTGAAATATGATTTTTCTCTCTCTTTTTAGTACATGATGAGGTACTCAACTGAACGCAACTGAATATTTATTTTTAGAACATAATATGTCTGTTTTGTATGCCCTGCAATCAGGACTGAATCTCTTTTATACAATTACAATATTGTTACTTAAAACTGCACTGGTAACTTTTGCCATTTGCTTGTTCCTGACTGTTTTATTACTCTTCCTCGAATGTTCCACTGTATGGCATTAGACTGTATCTTGCATTTATACAACTAAGGATGTGTTTATGCTCAAAAATACATTGAAAAACAGGCATTCTCGCTGTGAATTGGGTTGCCCCTCCACAGATCTGACCTGTAACTTTGCCTCGTAGCTTGTCTCCATCTAGACAAGTTTAACGCCATAAGTGTGGAACTTTTAAGGCAAAGCAATTTACATCTCCATGGAGACAATCAGGTTGCAGACCCTCCACAAGAAAAGTTGCAAAGTGCACCTCTAAAGCAACACTGTAACTTCCATGTGCATGAATCTGTGGAATTAGAAATACTTTGGAACATCCTCAACCATACTGTGGAATATTATTGTCAATATTCCTGTTTTTTCCTGTTGTGCTCTCTCTCCCCTCCCTTCTGTGTCTTTGGACCTGTTTACACAAGAACGATTGTGGATAAAAAAATAAAATATTTTGTTGGAAGTGCCTTTCATTTAGACGGTGACAGTTTTTTGGGGTCTTAAAAATACAACAATCTGAACCCACCCTGCAGACTGGAAAAGTTGAATAAGCTCTGCCACATCATTTCCATCTATACTGCCCAAGACGCAAATTTCCTCCAGAAAATGCTTGTCTAAACACAAAATAAAAATTGAAGACACAACGTCACTTTTTCATCTTCTGTTCAAACCAGCATCATATAAACGTAGCCTTTGTGTGTCTGGATCAGGACGGAGAGTTTGGCACCACCCTCGCCTATGGTTCCCACCCACTTTTCACCTGCCAATCAACTTTCATCCTCTCTAGTACGAAGAACCGGTCAAGCATCCACACACTGCCAGATCGTCAGTTTATCCTCAGCGGTATACACTGTTGAGCCCAGATTGTGTCTCTAGTATTTTTGCCTTTTTTTTTCTAAAGTTTTCTTCAGACCTGGTTTTGGACATTACCCGCATTGGAATATCACCCCAGGCTCGGACCCAACTCCTAGCAGTTTGCCTTTTTTGCAACGAATAAAGCCTGTTAATTTTTTTAGTTTAATTGTCTATATCATTTGATCCACCAGTCATCACAACAATTATAGTCACAGAAGCAACATTCCCATGTAGAAAACAAGAGGAGGCTCTATTTTAGGTCAAAAAAGAGTCAGATTTGTGGAGATACAAGCCCACTCAGAGAGAAGAATCCATATTTTTCTAATTTTTCATGCAAGAAAAATATCCAGAATGAAGAAAAACATGCTTCTATTGTTGTCAGTTTTTAGCTAAAAGGTTTTACAATGCATTATTCAGTTTCTCCTCAGCCACTGCCATTTCCTTGAAATTTAGAAGTGCCTTGCTCATGGATACAAAAAAAAGCCTGGGTACTGTACTGACGGCATTACTAAATATGGCCTTAATATTATAGTTCAATATTTACGTTAAATTACAAGACTGATTTTGGCAAGAAAAATTGTGTGATATTTTTTAGCTTTGCACTTTTATTCACAAACAGTAAGATTCAGCTCTGCACAGCCACTCTAACTGAACCTAGGGAGTAAACAGTATTTTCTCTGCTGTATTTTCTATAGAGCCCACACCTGACATTTTGTAAACACACAAGAATATAAAGGTCTCTGATACCGGCTTTGAGGAGACGAGGCTGATCGAAATCTGCTCTCCTCCGCTGCTGCTACTGAAGAAAAAAAGTGTATAATTTTCTGCTTGGATCGTCCCAGATCAAGATGGCTGCCGGGGAGAGGCATGTGTGATAACATAAAACATCACACGCATCGTCTCCAGGCATTTTTTAAACCAGTTTTTGCTCCGAAACACACAGACTAATGCTGTGTTCAGGTGGTCCACCAGGAACTCAGGAAAATGTGTTTTTTTTACCTAGAGTTGGAAAATGCACATGAGGGCTCCCACAAGTCAGAAAATCAACACAGGAACTTGGGTCAAAAACTGATGCTCGACTTTAATACACACATATGCCTCATTTTTTCCTTTTAACTCTGCTCCAAACCAATGTTTCTTTTAGTCTTTAAGTCTCTTCTTGACAGAGGATTGGCTGCAGACCTCTACTGTTTTACTCTGTTGTATTGTGTTTTCATGACACTGTCTGGTTTCCTGTGGGCGCTGTGTAAACACCTGTAGTTTTGTCTCATTACATCATTTCCAGAAGTCTTCTAAAATGTTGACTTTACAGATCTCGTTAAAGATGTGTACTTTGAGTTTGTATATTTCGATCGCCATGACGGAGGTTTTGTTATTAGAGCTTATATATATGACTAAATTTTCTGATCTGTTCTAATGTAGTTTCCTCATCACAAACAGACCTGGGCTTAAGTTTTCTTTCATTTCACACATTTTTAACATATAAACCCTAGGAGCTCTTCCTCCTCAGTACTTTGTTGTATCAGTCCAGTTGCTCCTGACGTTGGACTTTCTACATTGTTTGGAGTTTCTAGGGTCTCTGCCTCCTTTGGACTCTTGGTGGTGTCCAGAGACTGTCTCATTTACTACCTCCAGGATTTGAACCTCCATTGGACTGGGAGCCTCTAGTGTCTTGGACTCCTTTTCATCCTGGATCTTGGTTTGAATTTTCAGATCCTCTGGGCTTTCTACTGGACCTTTGGGAACTCACCCTCAGAGCAGAGCAGAGTTTGGTGTCCCTCAGAGCAGTCACTTGAAACAGGCTTTACAGAAACCTCAATAATTTTGAGCTCTTCCAGTCCAGTTTGATCTGAAGTGCCTTTGCTCTGCTCCTCTTCGTCAGGTTCAGGTTCATAAGAGCTGTGTCTGTGGCTCTCCTCTGATATTTCCTCTGAAACATCATCACTGCCTGAGCTGTTCAGAGGCTGCATCTCCTGGTGGTCCTCACCTGTGGTCTGTGGAATGTGACTCTCCTCTTGGTTCTGCTGGTCTGGAGTTTCCTGTGAGGCTTCTGGACTCACAGTCACATTTGAAAGAGTCTCACAGCGTTCTCCTGACATCTGTGTCTCCAAGCCCTCTGCCCCCACTGAAGCTGTTTGGGAGGACTGTTCCTCTGAATGCTCCTCTAAAGTGAATTCCTCAGGTTTCTCTAGGGGAAGGTCCTTCTCTGGGACTTTAAAACCCATTAAGAGGAGCAGTGAGGTGGATGCATTCCTCTTTGCCTCCTTTTTTGTGTGTCCGGAGCCAGAGGTGGTGAACTGATCCAGGGTCACCTCCACAGTAAACACCCAGCTGCCGTTCACCAGCTCGCCTCTCACCAGGCGGTACTCAGGGAACTTCTCTCAGTGGATCATCTGCAGTTCGGACAGGCGTGTGCTGGGGCAGGCGGAAGACTGGAGTGATGTGAGCAGGTGGACCTCTGGTCAGCTTCTCCAGAGCATTCTCTGATTGAGGTTCTGCTGTGGTCTGAGTAGTACGTTCTACTGTGGTCTGAGGAGCAAGTTGTGCTGTGGTCTGACGAGCAGGTTCTGCTGTGGTCTGAGGAGCAGGTGAGAACAGCTCCTCCTCTGGGACTGTGTATCCCATGTGGAGCACACCTGCAGCAGCTCTCCTTCTGGCCTCCTTCTTGGAGCCCCCCTCGCAGACGCGTAGCATTTGGCGGTGCAGGCGCTGCGATGCACCGGGGCCCACGGAACTTTGAGGGCCCATCGTGATCTACGACTGGCCCGTCTCCTCAAACTCCGTACAGACGGTGTCAGAGGCCCCCCCAGTGGCCACTGGTGCACCACCTCCCCCAGCACAGGCCATTATTATTACTATTTTAAAATTATTTTGATTTGCGCATTTCACTTCAGGCTGAGAGCACAAACTTTAGCGCTCAGACCAATGATATCACAGTCTCTGTTTATTTAGTGTTGTGTGATTGGACAACTGTCCTGTCACTCACGTCAACCTGCTGCATCAACTCGTAGCGGCTTCACGATTAGCGGGAGCTAGCTACTTTAGCCTAAATCTCCACACAGGAAATGGCGAGGAGAGAGCCAAAGAGCGGATACACTGACAGACCCGCTGCCGGGACCTGGGACTGTTGCTACCAGGCTGGGGCTCTCGCTGCCACCGCCGGAGCCAGGGCAGCCACTTGCTGCTGTACCCGCCTTTGCCCGCTCGTTTATTAGTGTAAAAGTTTGACCTGAGCATAGCGCGCAGAGGCACCTGGTGTCCTGGTGCTGATATGGACTGACCATAACTTTCAGATTTAAGTGGGAATTGGGATTAAGACTAATTTTACAACCACTCGTGCGCTCGGCTCCCGAACCTCACGTCACAGACCAGACTGGACCAGGATTTGGACCAGTCTGGTCCATAGACAACCCCATGAGGAAGGACCAGTGGGTGCCAGTCACCGTGCCCTCCAGCAGGTGGTACTGGGCAGGTGGGTGTTTTGTGGGCCATGAGCAGCTCGGACAGGTGAGTGCAGGAGTCTTTGCTCAGACCAAAGTCTGGAGGCAGTGGGGCGGGAGGTGGGCGTAGCTGTTGGTGTAGGTGTAGCCATAAGCATAGCTGTGATTCCTCTGATACGTCTCCACTATGTTTGTGACCATGACACAGGCTCAGATCTTGACCTCTCTCCGGCTGGGACCTCTTGGTTCTGCGCTGAAAGGCCCGACCGAAGCTCAGACGGTGAAGATGGGGCGGGGGTGAGGTGCTGTGGTGGACTCTATGAGGTCTACGGGCAGACCCAAGCCCTATGCCGGGCTGTACAGACGTTTGAAGGGGGACATGGAGCCGTTGGCCGACATGTTGGAGCTGTGTGTGTACATTACATTAGAGAGTACAGTAGAGTAAAGTGTTTGCTGAAGTGCTGTCTCGTTCTGAGATGTGTTTTCTGCAAAGGTTTGGTTCGAAGTGAAGAAATGTGAGCAGATTTCCCTCTTATAAAGGGAGCACTGTGATGTCACACTGACCAGTGAAGAATTTTGTCAGCATAATGTTCTGTTGGGTGAGTGAATTTACATATATCAGCCATAACTACCTGATCTTGTCTGATGTCTGAAGTCAAGCAGGGATGGGCCTGGCTCATCATTGTTCATTGTTGCTTGCTGCTACCATTATTTTGTCTTACTTAAACAACAACAATGTCTTTCATTATTACTTTTATTATCCTGAACATAATGAATACAGACTTTCAATCATTGCTATTTAAACATATAGACAGATAAACCTGCTGTGTGGATGCTACTTTTTTTCATTATATTATTATTGCTGTTATTGGTAGGTATTTGTGCAGAACTTTGGAAACTGTTTGTTTGTTAAATGTGCAATATACATTTTACTGCAAATTCAAGTATCACTGAAATCTCAATTACATCACAATGCACTGTGAGACCTAAAATTAGTGTTCCAAGACTTTTTAAAGGTGCTGTAGCTCTGTAAAACATATGTCTGTCTGAAAGAGGCACTTTATTGACCTCCTGTCTGTGGTCCTCCTTTATGAATATGTTTCTATTTGCAGCCTTTTGTGAAAAAAGTTTGGACATCTCTGATCTAGACCTTCTCACCAAATAAATATATAGTAATGAACAAAGGTTTTTAATTAAGCTATTTTATCTTTTAATAGCGTGCATTTACTGTAATTATCTTTACTCACAGTTAATGATTTTACAGTACAGTAATTATGTGAGTACACTAATTATATGGATATTACGACCTCATGTTATGTTCTGATGATACTCCCTCCCTGTAGGGGGCACCATTCTCTTATATACCCATGTTTTTAACTCTAACGTTTTCTTGTATATAGAATGTGTCCATCTGTCAGAATCAATAATAATTTCTTCATTAGTTTTAAGGAATAAACCACTTCAGAGCCGATCAACTAACCTGTATTTTAAACTGCTC
The DNA here is from genome assembly GCF_026225935.1 of Boleophthalmus pectinirostris. Lineage (NCBI taxonomy): Eukaryota > Metazoa > Chordata > Actinopteri > Gobiiformes > Gobiidae > Boleophthalmus > Boleophthalmus pectinirostris. The sequence goes on from NW_026571018.1 coordinate 11,477,725, forward strand.
TGCTATGTCTTGTTGCAGAAGTTCACTTGTCTAAAAACACCAGCAGAAGGCGCTATGGGGCTGCATCTTACTACTACTACTACTACTACTACTACTACTATTACTACTACTATCACTCCTACTACTACTACTGCAAATACTAATACTACTACTACTGCTGCTTCTGCTACTGCTATCAATACTACCATTATTACTACTGCTGCTACTACTACTACTGCTACCACTACTCCTCCTGCTGCTGCTGCTGCTACTACTACTACTACTACTACTACTACTACTACTACTACTACTAGTATTGCTGCTGCTTGCTTCTATACTGCTATCACAGCCTCAGTTCTTCACTTTCCTGGCTCTGCTGATGCTGCTGAGCCAAATGTAAACTGCATCTGGCCGACTCTGCAGCTTGATAAAGTCTGTGGTAATGGGCCTCCCTGCTGCCTCCAGGACATAAACATCACAGAGAGGGCCTTAAGTGAGCGGAGGGCCACAGACTCAGGCAGATAAAGCCGAGCAAATGAAAAGAGAGGGGCCCCGACTGATGCTAAACGCTCCATAAACACCCCGCTGCTAACGCTAACGTCGGAGGTGATTATGAGACTGGAGCAGGACTGAGGGGAGGGCCAAACCAGGAGTCCAGGAGAATTAAGGACAGCTTCAGACAGGCAGGGGTAACAGGGGCAACAAGCACAGGGCCAAATGAGAGGGGGGGAGCTGACATTAAGAGGTAGAGTGGGAGAGCAAATGACTGTACCTGCAAGGTTTGTGGTTCAAATCATGCAAGGGCATCAATATTGGTAGTGTATGATTAAACAACACCAGTCATAAGTTTGGACACTCTTTTTTCTTTTTTTTTTTCTTTTTCTTTTTTTGTTTGTTTGTTTGTTTGTTTGTTTTGTTTGTTTTTTAATAAATACATCAACATTTGGTGTTAGCTTAACAGTAACAGTAACAGTAACATTTGACTTTAGGTCCTATTTAGCTGCTGTGGTTTTAGTCTCTGTGGAGTTTTCTATTTTTCTTTTGATTTTGATGTAATTGATATTAGTTTCACATTGGACAAATTTTACCCAATTATTATTTTTTTGTTTGTTTGTTTGTTTGTTTTGTTTTTTCTTCTTCTTCTTTAGTTTTACTACTTTCTACATTTTAGATACATACAGAAATATATTGCTCAATTTGTATTGCTTAATTACAGGGAAATTTGCAATAGAATAAATAAATAAAAATTAGAGGTTGAATAAATGGGGCTTCAGGAAATGTTTCTTTTTCTTTTTTTAATAATATATGTTGTGTGTGTATGTGTTTGTTTTTTTTAATAAATACATCAGCATTCAGTGTTAGCTTAACAGTAACAGTAACAGATATATTTGACTTTAGGTCCTATTTAGCTGCTGTGGTTTTAGTCTCTGTGGAGTTTTCTATTTTTCTTTTGATTTTGATGTAATTGATATTAGTTTCACACTGGACAAATTTTACACAATTTTTATTTATTTTTTTTTAAAGAAGGATGCTGAAAAACCTGTTGTAGTCTCCCATTAGAATAGACATATTGTAGTCCTGACCATCACCCTGTTACTTCACTCATGTCAATGAGAGATCAGAGCTGGACCTTGGCTCTAACACCTCATAGACCTTGAATCTTGTATTTCAAATGCGTAGTCCATTTGTCTAAAGATCTACAAAACCGCAATAAAATCCATCACTACTGCACCAGCTACTACTGCAACATATACTGATACTAAGGAAAGTACATTTTATTTGCATGCTCTGATTGCTTACTTGTAACCATGTTTTAATGTTGCAGACTCTTTTATTGATGGAGACTTAAAGACCTAAATGTAGTGTACAAAGGTTCATGCATGTTTGAGTAATCTTCATACTTTACTGTACCAATCTACCCCATTTTCACCACCACTGGTACATGCCCACTGCTCTTTACTTACCATTCTACATATTCTCCAATTTGGTTGTTGTTTTGTTGTTTCATTGTTCAGTTGGATAATGCTGTTTTTTTTTTTTTAACTCTTAAAGGTGTCATAGCTTCTTGTAAGGTCCAGTTCCTGCTTGTCTCACTGGGAAATTTACTGAATGTCCCATAGTTTGGCATTAAATATATCTATCTCCAAGGAGAAAACTGTAATTAAATGGCAGCATAATGGATAAGTTTAATGCCAAACTGTGGGACATTCAATAACATTTCCAGTGAGACAAGCAGGTACTGTACCTGCCACCAAAAAAGTTACATAATGCACCTTGAGCAATGTATTTTTGAATCTAATTAGCTTAAACAATATGCAGTATTGCAGCTGTTGCTTCTTAAGTTAAAGTATCTGACAATATGGACTATAATTTATTTTTGTAATTTCTATTCAAAAGTCTCATTATTAAAGAATCTTAGTAAGCAGGGAAAAAAAAAAAAAAAACAGAGAGAGAATCAGAATGAGACAGTTCTGTGGAGGTTGACAGGGTCGGCCAGGAGAACAAATCCAACACTGATGGAGGAACAGGGATTTTAATAAGAGGAAGTCCACAAAGGTGAAGATGAGAGTGTTTCCCACAGAGCAGACGTGACACAAGGGTTCAAAATGGACACCCTTTACTTTAATTAGATTTTTTTTTTTTTTTTTCTTTTCAATCATCCACTCTCTTTTTGTCATGGTTCATTATGAGCCAATCACTATTGCTTGCTATACTTTGCAGTTGATGTTATCATTATTAACTGGAGGTGTGAAGCTAACCAAATGAACTGCTTTGTCTGAAGTTCTGTTACTCAAATGTAACTGACTTTTAATATCCTAGAGAAAAAACAGAACTAGTTGATTTTAAACGGTCTGCAGTGGTCCGAAGTTCTACCTCATTTACTTTATCTATTCCAGGCACCCTAATTATTCACAGCAAAGAGTTTATAAGAGGTTTTAACAACTCTCAGAGACCAGTGCAGAGTTTGCCCTGATGGTAAAGCTAACTACAAGTAGAATGCTAACGCACACTTCCTGATCATCATACAATAGATGCTTCCGAATTCATTGCAGACAAAACATCTGTACTGGGTTAAGATAAATTTTAATGAATTAAAAAAGAGGAAAAATGTGTACAGGGTCTTTAATATCTACTTATGTAACTATAAGAAACTATAAGAAATAAATACGTCAATAAATACTTAAATCCAAAGAAAACCACTGGACACATTGTAATTTATGCTTTATTAATGTATATTTCTTTTTATGTGGTCTTATTTTGATATTTATTTCATTTAAAAAATCTATGCACATACATTGTGGCATGTGTAAAATAAATGAATGAATGAATTGAAAATAAAAAAATAAAACATTGTGCCCATTGTGTACCTTAAAATATTGTTGTAATATTTAAAATGAACTTTTTTCTTCACAAGATTAATAGTATTTAGTTACCAGTTCTTTATGAAGTCCCCTCAGTCGAGCTCTGCTTTAATTTCCTTTTCTCTCTAAATTTGTGACCAGCTCCGACAGCTCATTTCCTGTTTCCTTCAGTCTCATGACACCACATTCAGATTTCAGATGTTTATTTGAAAATCATGTTAATACAGACATTTTGCACTGCCATAGCAACAATGAGAGCTTGTGTGATTTTTTTTTTCTTTTCTTTCTTTTTATACTTTTTTGTAAAAAAAAAAAAAAAAATTAAACATTTTGCAGTAAAAGTGAGATTTCCCCGTCCAACTCCTTTAAGGGTTGTTTTAAGACAAAATAAACTCTCAACCTAGAAATAAAAGAAAATTGTAGGTAAGAAATCACTTTATTAGATTTTCTTAATGTATTTCATTACAGCACTTTAGAGATTTTAGAGATTTTTATAGTCAGATCTGTATTTTTGTGTCATTGCTTGAGAATCTCTAAATTGTTACAAGTTCAAGACCTAAAACATTTATTCAGACTTATTCCTAAATTATTCCTGTCTGTTTTCTATTTTGAGTAAAGGGAATGCACTAGTTTCAGCACCATGGACAGTGACAGAGTTCACAACCACCACATACAATAATAAGAACTCTTTAGTTTGTATATTTATTTTATTATTTATAATTTATGTGGCCAAATTTCCTCAGATCTCATCAAGTCTCAGAGGCTAAGTAGAGCTGGGCAAGGTCAGTTCTTGGATGAGAAACTGCTCAGAATGTTTTGTATGGAGCGAAGGAATTATGTACACAATTGAAAAGCAACTTTGACAATCTTGGAATGAGTTGTTCCAGCAGATCTCATGGGACTGAATCTGTTTTAGTATTTATTTATATTTGTTATTTGCTGAAAGCATGATTTTGTAAACCAGTTTTGTAGTTGTTTTGTTGTTGTAATTGATTTACTAAAAGTCACAATCAGCCCTCTGCGTGGACCTATATCTGTGTTTAACTTATACAAACATAATTGAACTGTGCACTCTCCAGTTACCCCAGAGTCTGACAAGGTCCCTCAATGGTGGATATCTTGGTCTCTCTTCAATGTCACATTCTTAAAATACATCTGCTGTACTATATTTATATAGGCACACCCATTTGTACTCTCATCAGCATGACAATATATATGCATGTCATCTCTTGTGACTGCCTCATGTGAAGCTGAGCACGTAAAGTGGAACATACTAATCAGTACGTTTTTAATCAAGCATCCATTCACCTGGGTCTGGTGTCATTTCTTAACAATGAGTTCTTTATATAATATCAGCAACCATCACCCAATATTATTTGCATACAACTTGCCATAAGCTTTCAATCGATATAAGTTCTTCAAAATACCTTTAATATCTATTTCTCATGGTGCAAACATTAATAATGTAAAGGCACATTATATTGAGTGTGTACTGAGATAAGAAAGGCACAAGATTCACATTTGAAAAAACACCTTTGTTCAGCGTTTCCACATTACGTCTCATTATGCAGACCGTGTTTAGCGTGTATAATGTACATTAAGAGCGATGGATGAAAGCAGAGAGCAGAAATGCTTTTAGCGCCGGGTTTTATTGTGTTTGAGACAGAAAGATGGAGCTTTATAAGAACCACATTTCTGATGCTGTAAAACATGACGATCATACTAGAGGAAGACTGCTTTCTCCATTTAAAGAACATGTATTATGCATTCTTGTGGCTTTAATTTAGACATGCTTTTGGTCACTTTGGTATAAGTATTTCACCTTTTCTAACTTAAAATAATATCTGTATTTGATAACAGATTTCACCTTCATTTCCTATGAGGCATTTGAGCACTGGAGCTTCCTCTGCTGTCACCAACAGGAAATAACATTTAGAAAGTAAACAACTGAAGTCCTCTTACACAATTCCACTGCAGAATTGTGTAGTGATGGTTATTAGGCTTAAAAATATGATGCAACTAAACAACCAATCTGCAAACGGAGCAGTTTTAAGGCTCAGAGATTACTTTGGATAGTGGATTAATGAAACAAACCGGTATGTTTTTAACAAAGGGATAACATGAAAGCATGGTAGTAAAAAATTTAAAAAGTAAATAAATTGCACACAACTGTACAGCACCTATGGACCCCTCTCCAGATGTCGAGTTTGGTTCAGGAGTACCTAGATGTAGGATTATATTACAACTTCATATTTCTGCAAAACAAAAGATTCAAAATACACTTTGGGAAATCTGGGGACAACGAAGAAAACTTTTACAAGAACTGTTACTGCATTCTCACATTATTTTTATTGCAGTGTATTTGTAATAGCTCCCAAATTCCCTTCTGCGCAACTCTGGCCTCGGAGTCCCATAAAACTGCAGGAGAAGGCAAGAGGGAAAAGAGGAAGACAACATGGATGCCAAAACCCGACTGTCTCTAAATCACATAAACTGGTGAAAACATCTGGAGGAGCACGTCAATAATACGATCAGCATTCCACACCTCACCGGATCAACAGAAAAATAACAAAAATTAGGAGCTAAAAAACAAACTCAGAGAGGAGAGAGGTGAGAGCAAGCAGACACATGGGAAAAAACAGGGAATGTGAATGTGGGGAAAAAAATCATAATGTTTGAAACATGCGGTCAATAATAACGACAAAGAAAAGTTATGTTTTAGGAAAGGAAAGTCCAACATTTTGGACAAAATCAAGTCTTAGAGTGTGACTAAACACCTTTAATATGGAGGAGCAGTGACTCTACTCCAAGCTCCTCCTTCATAACTGAGCTCCTCACCTTATCTCTAAGGAATCACACAGCCAGTCTGCAGAGGAAACTCATTTTATCCACCAGCTTGTACTCTCATTACTCAAAGCTCATGACCATAGGTGAGGGTAGGATTATACATAATTATAAAGAAATATAATTTTAACCCTTTTTTTTTAAACTTTACAAATATGTACATATAGCAAAATAAATTATAAATAAATATAATTTTAACCTTTTTTTATTATGGTCGTTCAAACTAATAATAATGATAATAATAATGATAAAGAAGGCACAGAAGTTTATCGTTCATGATCGTATCAAAATAAGCAAAATGAGAATGAAGAATGTAAGGATTTTTTAGGGCAGCTAAAATTTATATTTTTAAAATGCAGGTTTTTGTTATAAAACAGTGAGCTCTCAGATCTAGTCAATAAGAGAAATTATCTAGTCTAACATTTTTACATTTACCTTGGATATTTGACTCAATGAAAAGTCAAACCTTTTATATTGATATAAAAACTCTAGGTTTGTTTTGGGCCAAGGACATATGGAAAAAAAAAAACATGCACGCAATTAAACATTCCAAAATGTCAATGTAAATTGTATTGGATTTTAATTATTCATGGTTCAAATGAGAAAGAAATGGCTAAATGTACACACAATGAAGCCATGATTACAATACCATTATGAAAATCTCAAAACCCTACAGCCAGTTCGTTATTAAGAACCCACAACTCATTACAGAAATAAGTGGAAGAAATAAATTGAATTCTGCTTAATAACTTCCGAGCTATAGGCACCATGTTCCTTAATCTAATCATACCTCATAATTAACAAGCTAATTAACTCACATTGAGATTAAATGTTCTTTATCTGTATGTGTCTTTTGTAGAAACTCACAGAGGAGGAAGTTCACAACACTGAATTCACACAGGGAAGTGATTCTTAATATGTGTATAATGGATGACTTTTTGATCATACTTAAAAATGCATTAAACAGCTACAACACTTAAAGGTGCATTTTGCAACTTTTTTGCCTGGAGGTCCATCACTTTGTTGTTTCTATGGATATGTCTTTCCTCTGCTGAATGTTCTATAGTATGACAGTTTTATTGCTTAAAAAATACTGTATTTTTTTGGACTATATGTCACTTATAAGTATAAGTCACACCAGCTAAAAAAATGTGTAATGAAGAAGAAAAAAACAGATAAGTCACACCAAACTATAAGTTGCACTTTTTGGGGGAAATATATTTTATAAAATCAGAGACCAGGAACCGACATTTCATCTTGAAAGGAAAGTTATAGTAATAACAGTAACAGTAAGTAAGTATAGTAAGAACAGAGAACAACAGGCTGTTAATGTCACATATAAACAGTTCTTCAGATAACTATAGCATAAACAACAGAACAGAACAAGTTTACCAAACTCTCCATCTCACTCCAAATCACTAAATCCAGTGAATTCTTCATCCTCGGTGTCACTTCTGAGCAGGTCCACGACCTCCGGAGGTAAACGGAGCACCACTTGCTCTTCTGTGTAGCTGTCGTCAGACTCAGCATCTGTTCTAGTTAGAATTATTCCAGCCTTTCTGAATCCCGACAGGATGGTTTTGGTTGTCATTGAAGTCCAGGCTTTGTCGATCCAACCAGTGACTTCCAGGAAAGTTGTATGGCGCACCCTCCTGGTTGTCACAAGTTTCTCGCTCACTTCCAACTTTCTTTCTGCTGCTCGATTACCATTTTCAGCTGCGTATTTCACTACTTGCAGCTTGTAATCTACAAAATATGACTTTCTTTTAGGGGGGCATTTGTGTTTATAAGTTTGTTTAGATTTTTAATTGTCATTGGTACAGAAGTAATGGTGCGATCGACTGACATGATACAGACAGGACAGCTGCTCTTTCTGCAGGAGATGCGCAATAGAGTGAAGTGACAGTGGTACAATAGTAGTAGGAGTAGCAGATACTGGCACATAAGTCTGGAGTGCTCTCTCACTGCTGTCAATGTGAAAATGTTAATATATAAGCCACACTCATGAAAAATTGTGACTTATAAAATGAAAATATGGTACCTAGAAAAACAGGCATTCTGACTGTGAGCGGGGTTGCCTCTCCACTGATCTGACCTGTAAGTTGGCTTGGTTTGGTCTTCATGAAAATAGAAAAGTTTAATACCATACTGTGAAATATTCCAGACAAAGCAATAACATCTGACACCAAAAAAGTTACACAATGCACCTTTAATATGTTTATAATGGATGACCTTTTGAACTTACTTAAAAATGCATTAAGCAGCTATGACACTAGCAATATATGAACCACTTAAACTATGATTTTGCATCTCATAATTTATTCAAAAAGGCATCTTCTTCTTTGCGTGGTCATTCAGGAGTGTCCCTTTAACATCGGAATAAATAAATGAAACTCTGCATGAATAATGGAGATGGCTGTAAACAGTGGGTACTTTAACTGCACTGGTCAGTAATAATGAATGCGCAGTTTGTCATAAAGGTTTTACTCACGAAGCTCAGGTCTTTTAAAATGACAACGCCGTAAAAGTTTGATTTAGTATTGACAGAAAACAGCACAGGGGTTGCCGAAGGTAAATAAAATGTAGTCATAAAATAAGAACAGGGTTGTGGACAAATGAGAAGCCACGATATGTTTATTTATTTACAATTATCAATATTAAAACTGGTATTGAAACTAGATTCTCATTTGAGTAGGTATCAATACTAAAAAAGTCATATTCACAGGATGGAAATCAACCTTCTACTGTCTAAATAAAGATGTTTTATTATCATTGTGGTATTGTAGTTGGTAAACTATTGAAATCAAATTTGAAATTTTCATATTGTGAGAATACTATGGCTACGTTCAGACTGCAGACCTTAATGCTCAATTGGGATTTTTTTTTTGTGTGTGTATGAGTTTTTTGCAAGGTCATTCACATTTCCAATTAAATGCAACTCATATGTGATCTCCAGTGTGAACTTTAAACTCTCCAAAAGGGTCTGGCACTTGGAGGACACGTTGAGCTTGTCTCTCAAACTATGGTCCAGTTCTTCGTAAAATGGACAGGTTACACGTTCATAGCCACAGGCCCAGGCTCTTTATTTTTCGTTGACATTGGAGCCAGGACCGCCTGTAGCCACGCTTGGCCATTTCTTTGGCAATAATTTTTAAAAAATGCCCGGTTCGGATAAGACCCCTCTAATTTGGCCTTAATACAGCGATCCCCCCAAATATGATTGGACTCACTAACCTCACTTTCTCTCCATTGACAAGACTCTGAGCCTGATGTGTAGGTGGGATGAATGCGACCTGGCCATTCAGACTGAAGTTGCATGTCAGAAGATGAATCGGTTTTAGGAGCACATATCCAAGTGGCCTGGGTCACATTTGAAAACATATGATCTATGTCATTCAGACTGTCAATAAATGATCAGATACAGGTTGCATACTGGCGAAAAAAAAAATCAGATTTGGGTTACTTGAGGCTGCAGTCTGAAAGTAGCCTAAATTACAAGACCATTCATTCAATAGTGTTAAGAGTCTTACGGATATGTTTTGAGGGCTAGAAACTAAAGTGCTGGTAGTTTTGATTTTAGAAAACTCAAAAATGAAAGAAATGTTGACCCTACATGTAGTATATGTCACCTTTTTGTGAGTACTAGTGTAGCAGTTAATTGAGTTGCTGCACAGGTCTTGTTTACTTTCATTCTGTTTTGGCAAATGCATAAAATATGAAATCATTCTCCAAATATAAAGTTTGTATTTTCAAACCAAAGATCAAATGTAAAAAATATGGACAAAGTCAACAGTTGAAAATCAAATCAATCAAAATGTTGTTTTTAATATTTTTTTCTTGTTTTTGTATTGAAAATGAAAGGCTCTGTATCAGATATTTTCCATGTATTTGAGCAAAACCTGCGACAGTACAGGCAGCTCTTGAGGCCAAAATAAGACTGTGGTGTACTTTCTGCAACAGGTTTTATTGTTGGATAATCAGGAAGTGAGTGGTGAGCATGCTAGTTGCTGTTGTTGTTGGCTTTACCATTCTCTGTGGCCTGAAAGTTGTGAAAAGCGCTTATAAACTCATCATGGTGAGTAATAAGGATATTCAGAATGTAATAAGTATGAGAGCAAACTACCATTTTAAGGGTCTAATTTTATCCTGAATGTATTTGTGAGTTTTAAACCATGCTGTAATGCTGTTACCTCATCAAAAACATGAGTGGTGTTTTGTTTGATTAATCTGTACCTCCGTTTTCAAAGCTCAAAATCTTTTGCAAAGTAGAAATTAGCAATTTCAGGTCTGAAATTATGAAATTATTCTAAAGAAGTTGTATGGAGTTTAAAAACACAGTGGAGCAGTTCATGTATTAGAGTGTTTTCTGTTCAAGAGAAGAACTCAGCCTAAAATATGTGTGTTAAACATGTGTAAATGAAACAAAACACAACCTCAGGTATGTTTTTGATGAGGAAACAACATAACATAGATCAGAAAATAGTGTAATATGGGCCCTTTAAGAAAAATATAGCCTCCTCCACTCCAAGTGCCATGCCTCACAGCAGCTCCTCTTTAGGCCACTGCCACCTCCTGTTCCCTGATCACTGCTGCTGTGTGGGGGCTGTCAGTCTGTGGTGGTCCCTCTGTGTCTCTGGAACCCTTCACTTTCACTTTCTCTCCTCCTCCGGTTTCAGCTGCTCTTCCCTCTGATTCCTCTGACTTGTCCTGCACTACCCTTCCTCTGTTCTGTCTCTCACACTAACATAGTGAATCTAGTAAGTAAATAAGGAAGTAACATTTATTTACAGAGTGCTTTTCACAGAGATCAGCTCACAAAGTGTTTAAGAGAAAAATACTCATACTAATAAAAACATAAAAATACTAAAACATACAAAACAAAAATACAATACAGACAGAAAAAAACATGAATGAATCTACCTCTCAACAACACCAATTCCAATACTGCTAAACAGGACATGTGCTATTATCATATTAAAGGGACAGTCTGGAATTATGGACATAGGACCTCATTTCCTAGTGAGCCAGAGTGTTGGAGACGTCCAGTCCTTGTATTTGCAGAGGTCGCTGGTGCTAGGCTAGTGCATGTCAATGGCCATAGTTAGCCTGCCACTAAAAACAGTCTTACCCACTCCACAAAACACCCGAAGCAAATCTATTATTACTCCAGACCAGGGATGCTCAATACGTTGATCGCGATCTACCAGTCGATCGCCAAGGTCGTGTGGGTAGATCGCCGTGTCTCGTCTCGGACTTCGCGTTTGGACTCAGTCTTGTCTCTCACTCAAGGTCTGACACTCAACAAGTGTGATCATATTTCATTACGGCCGCTGCTGTTGGCAATAAACTCGTACCGGGGTACAGGGGCATGTGGGGCGTCTCAGTGCAGCCTGTGCGCTCAGTGCAGCCCACAGAGACTCTACGGCACATCACAAACACACATGCTCCCTATGCACGGCTCGTCTGCAACAGCGTGTGCCCTCGTGTACCAGCGTGCATCACAGGGCAGGTTCAACTTCCTAAACATCCTACCTGTCCATCTGCCTCACGTCAGCACGCCGCCCCTCGCCTTTTCACGCTCTCGCTCCTTCCTGCATACAGCGAACACAAGCCCCTCCCACAGTGCGGCTGATTAGAAGAGCAAGACAAAACGTGAAGCAAAAACGAGTCTAAATTTGTGTTACAGTGTTGGCACAAAGCAGGTCTACAGCATAGAGCGGATCTACAGAACAGACCTACTGCGACATTTGGCTGAAGTTCGCCTAACAAAAGTACACAAATGCATCTGTGTTTGTCACGATGTGCGTTTGGTTTGGTAAACGTGCAGAGGCTGGTAAATATCACTGCAAAACCAGAAAAGAATGCAACTCCAGTTTGGAACTTTAAAAAACAAGTTTAAAAATCTTCCTTCACTTTTTTCACAGTTTTGTGTAAAGTGCCAGAGGAAGTTCTCTTAAAGAAGAGTTCTCAAACTGTGGGTGAGGGTCCAAAAAAGGGGCACAGAGTGTTTCAGTGCAGTTTGCTTGGCTTTGTATTAGGTAGATCTTTATGACGTGGTAATTTTCTAAGTAGCTCGCATGCTGAAAAAGTGTGAGCACCCCTGCTCCAGACTGTCGATGTAAATGCCTGTTTCGATAGAATAATGTTTGAAATAAAACTACCCTTGCATTGCATGAATCGTTGCATGTTGAGGGACTATTTTCTCAGCAGGATTTCTCAGGAATTTTACTTTGCTGGTAAAATAGGTGCTAGGTGATATCAGTCCGCTGCTGCCAAGCTTTCTACCAGGAAGCACAACTCGCTGCTGCTGCTCAGACATAAATCCTTCAAATGCAAGGTTGGTTTTAGTTCTAAAATTATTCTATCAATACAGACATTTACATCAACAGTTTGGTGTAATAACAGATTTGCTTTGGGTGCTTTGTGGAGTGGGTAAGACTGTTTTTAGTGACAGCATAACTATGGCCATTGACATGCACTAGCCTAGCACCAGCGACCTCTGCAAATACAAGGACTGGATGGAATATTTTTAAATGTGTTTCCACACATCTCCAACACTCTGGCTAACTAGGAAATGAGGTTCTATGTCCAAAATTCCAGACTGTCCCTTTAACACATAATACAACAGCATTCTTACAACACACTGAGACACCTCTCCATAGATCTAAGCTGGTGCATTGTGTAACTTTTCTGGTGGAGGGTTTGTCAAATGCTTTTTTCTGATGATATTGCTTTGCCTGGAATGTTTAAATGTATGGTATTAAACCTTTCTATCTTCATGGAGATCAAACCAGACCAAGTTACAGGTCAGATATTTGGAGAGGCGACCCCGCTCACAGTCAGAATGCCTGTTTTTCTAGGTATTTTTGGACTGTAAAACGAAAAAAGGAAAAAATAAAAATAAAAATGTCTGTTTTATGTCATTGTGGAACATTCAAGGCAGAGCAATGACATATAAATAGAAACAAGCAGATTAACGAACCTCCAACCAGAAAGTTAAGTTCTCTTACTTTGCCTGCAGCATTAAAAAAAATAAATAATATCACACTTACACACACAATTAGCATTTCCTCTTCTTCTTTTGTCAGACATACGCCCCCTCCTCCATAGCGGCCCCTCCTGACAGCTCTCCCCTCCCTCTCGCGCTCTCCCCTTCCTGGCTGTCCTTGAGTTGTCGAGTGATTAGCCCGGGAGTCATTACCTGCTCCGCCGCTCTGTGATAGTCTTTGGTTTTGTTTGGAAAAGAGACAGGAGAATTAGCTGTTGTGGAGAGAAAACCACCTCTTAGCGTCACATCACATGCGTTTATTGACTTCAGTGTTTTTTACTTGTAGCCGCTTGCACTTTTGAGATGTCATGGTTTCTCTCTCTTAAAAAGGTTGAAAAGATAAAATAAAATACACCACCATTTGAATACTAAAAGCTTACTGCCAAAAGTCATGTCTAATTTTCATCATTTTGAAAACCATTAACGAACAGGACTGGCAAAAAGAGCAGATATTTGGGGACACTCAAAGATGCTTTACAAACAATAAGAAAAAAGTAGAAAGTGATGGTGGAAATCATTTTCCTGACCAGCCAGTCTCTTCTATGTTCTGTTTGAATCCAGAAGGGATTCAGAGTGGACAATAGAGGATGAAAAATCTCTGTCCAAACTTGAAATGATCCAACCACAGCTGCTAGTTTTTACCAAGTGTCTCGCAAATGTGGAAGACAATTGAAAATTTGTCTTATCATTCAGGACAAATTATGTAACTTTGTATACCTCTACTCCAGTGCTGTTGATGCTGGTGTCGTTTTTGTTTGTTGCTTTCTTTGTTTGTTTGTTTATCAGAGGAGTCCATCTGTGTTGAGACTGGGACAGACGCAGGTGCTGACGCTCTCCTCCCTCCGTCTGTAACTCTCCCACTGCGTCAATGTTTGAACAGAGCAAGAGCAAGGACAAAGACCACACTGGTTTTATGTGATGCAAGTACATAACAACATAGGGAGTTTTACCACCTGCTTGTTTCCATGGAGATGTTATTGCTTTGCCTGGAGTTTTCCACAGTATGGCATTAAACGTACCTATGTATTCAGTTACGGATATTTCCAGTGCTAAAAAAACTAGAAAAGCACTCAGAGAGCGCAGACCTCCGCCATGGACTACAGTCCCCCTCATATTAATTGTGTTTTCCATATTATATAGATGTCTCGTATCTTTCAATTTGGAATATGAAAGAGGATCCCATTGTCCATCCCTGAGTCAAATTTCATGGGGTTTGGTCAATAATTAACCGAGATATTGAGAAACAACATTTTTTGGCCCCATTTACCACAATGTTAACTAAAATTTCAAAGTGATCCAGAATCCAGGATTTCTTCCGGATCACCCCCAAAATGAAATCAGTTCTTCCTTTTCACATTTCCAACAAATCCTGAAAATTTCATCAAAATCGGTCCATAACTTTTTGAGTTATGTTGCTAACAGACAAACAAACAAACAAACAAACAAACAAACAGACAAACGCCGGTAAAAACATAACCTCCTTGGCGGAGGTAAAAATCCTGTGGAACATTCCAGGCCAAGCAATGACTAAAAACTCAGGGTGGGAGGTAGTAGGCCCTTCACTGTGAAAGTTACATAGTGTGCCTTGAACAATTGGCAATAAAATAGTCTTCTTTTATGTACCTTTTAGTTTTTTATGTTATTTGACCTATGGGCTTTATTAAATGTTAGATGTAAGTCTGAAAAGAAGGTGAACAGTGAGGGCAGGCACTCTAATCTAAGTTAATGTTTGTAAATAAGTCTTGTGTGTCCTTGAGCACTACACTTAACACAACTTGAGAAAGTCAAAGAAAATGTGATGTCAAAGAGGCAAACAAAAAGAAAGAAAAAGAGAAAAAGAAAGAAAGAAAGAAAATGCTGCTTTATTTGAAGAGCTCATATTAAACACATACCTTCACTAGAATCATTTGGATGATTTCAACCCTGGAATTACCAATATTTACTAAACATGTACTGAAGGTAAAAGGAGCTCCTAACTTGAAAACTACAGCTTCATGACATCACAAGGTGGAAAAGGGCATTCTGAGTTTTGGAAATGCAGAGCAACTAATAATTAAGGGTTACTCAAACATGTGAATGAAACAAAACACGACTCTGTGTAAGTTTTTAAGGAGTTAACAACATCATAACATGGCTTAAAGCTCACAAGAGTAAATTTTGTTCAATATAGGCTGTTATTATTTTTACTTGTTAAGTTTGAGAACCACATTAATCAATTTCTTATATCATCTCTCCCTTGCAGCTTTTATTATTTACATATTTATCATTTGCAAATTATTTTCAATTATTTTCCTTGTTCACAGAAAGCTGTATGTTTGTGATCGCAGCTGGCTCCCCCCACAGCGAGAGCCTCATGTTGACGTAGAGCTATACATCTGTTCCCATTGACCTGTGGGGCGTGATCAAAGAGCACTGCAGTTTACAGAGCTTATTCCAGACACTGAACGCAGCACGACACTCATCAGTATTCCTCATCAGTGCGAGAGAGAGGAGAGGATTAATTCAATTTAAAAGTGAGATGACAGAACCTAATGTGGTCATACCGCATACACGCCTTTATGAAAACCCTTTAGTGATTAAAGCTACAGTGACAGTAGATTGAGGTACAGCCAGTACAGCCTGGAACATTTGTGCTGTGAATATTAAAGGTGCTATATTATGCAAAATGGACTCTTGTGAGCTTTAAGTCATGTTATAATGTTGATTCTTCATCAAAACATACCTGGGACTGTGTTTTGATTCATTCACACATGTCTGAGTAGTCCAGCATTTTAGTCTGTCTACATCTCCATAGCTCAAAATGCTCTGTGCCACCTTGTGATGTCATGAAGTGATAGTTCTTCAAGTTAATAGCTCCCTTTGACCTTGACCTTTTCCTTAGTAAAGATTGGAAATTCCAGGGCTGAAATTATTCAAAGTGAAGGTGTGAAAAGAAAAAAAAAAAAAAATGTTGTAAAATGTGATTCTGGTAGTAGTTTGGCATAAGTCAGTTCTTTGGTCTCTTCTCCTGAGTGTGTTTAAAATGTGAACTTTGAACAGAATTCTATTATTGAAACATAAATCACAGACCTAATCACAACGCTTGTCAGACACATAACATATTTTCTCCAAATCATTCAGTCCTCTAAAGCACAGGGAGTTGTAGTTGAACTTTGCCTCACCTCTTCGTGTCGAGACCTGGAGTTACTGATCTTTTCCAACGTCTAAACATCTCCATAAATAAACTGTTTAAGGAGCGGCTTCAGTTTTAACAGGATCTAAATCATAGCTGCCAGAACCACCTCACTATCTCCCTAAAGAGGACTCACATCTGCAAATCACATTTAAAGGGCCTGTACCTGACTTTTTTTATCCATGAATTTGAGCAAAATCCATCTTGCCTCAGTAAATCGTCACACATTTTTATACAGCGCTTTTCCACCTTCAAGGCACTCAAAGCTCTTAATACCAAAGAACCACTCACACATTCATTCACCAGTGTACACACACACTGGGAGCAAGATGGTTTAGGGGTCTTGCCCAAGGACACCGCCAATCTGTGGGCCAGTGGATCTCATCAAACCTGTGGATCAAACCAGCACCTTTCGAATCAGTGGACAAATACTCTTCCAACTGAGCTACTGTTGTATATCTTTACAATATATCTGTATTATGTAGTATATACAGTATAATATATTCTAAGCAGCTCTTGAGATAAAAATAAGACCACTCTCGTATGTCTGTCTGTCTGTAATTATAAACATTTTATTGTCTGATAATCATCCCAAATCCACTCTGGTCTCTCATAGTTGTGAAACACACTTCTAACCTCATCACAGGGAATAATTTGGTCGCTTTACAAGCTGTTTTATAATTATGATGATTAATATGATGATTATTATTGTTATTATTTACCTTTTTCATACAGTCAAAATTACAGTATCTAAAAATTAGATAATTGCTGTTTAACTGTCAGATTGCAGATTTGTTGACTGCGTGGTTTATGGCTGATGTTTTTGGTAATTACTGGGTCTATCCACATGAAACATTAGCTGGCACAAGAGCAATATCTTTCAGTAGCTTCAGAAAGTGGTGCCATTATTCAGTTCCAAAGATATGATTGTTGTCAGCTGAAAGGACTTTAAACCATAAAATTAATGGGGCATGTTTATGGAGTCAGGGTTTATGTTACGTCATGGGTTTCATCTTCTTGTTTATATGTGCTATTTTAAGGTCTTTTGTCCACTCTTTTGACCAAAAATAAAATATTTTGTTTTTGGAATTTTTAATTGCTGTGGCAACGGTGCTGGACATTCATCTCTCTGACACCCATGGATAAGCTCTTGCAGTCCATCTCAGATTCTTGAATGTGAATTTAACTTATTGATACTTTGCAGCTCATGTCATCAACTTTCCCTGGGGGTGTGATGCTAACTGTAGGCACTGCTCTGTCTAAAACCTTGTTGCTCAAATTAGACTTTAATCCGAGCTTTGTTTTTACATAGAAAAAAAACTATTTAGCTGGAATTGCAACAGGTGAGATGATTTGTGCTGTTCAACAAGCCCCTCTCAAATAACATTACAGTCAGTCACAAGCTAACTAGAATTATCTAATGATTATTCAGTCACTTTAACTTGTTTGTTGAAACTCAAACACCTAAACAGGACCATGAACTCCTTTATTAATCACTGGTGTTTTGTGTTTTTTCTTGAGTTTTCAGACTATCTTAAAACTTTTTTTCTTTTTTTGGCTGGTTTGCTAATGTGTGTGCCGTGTCACCATGGCAACTACAGAAACATTCTGCCCTAGAAATACATGTAGAACACCCCCACCGTGATGTTTTCAGATTCTACAATGCGATGATTGTTATCAGGAGAACAAAGTTGATAAGAATTAACTCCAAAGCCAGATGGATAGTTACGTGAAAGAAGTTTAATAACGTCAGGATTTTTCCATGTTACATCTCCGTGAGCAGCACAGGGAGAAAGAAAACCATCATATTTATAGTTTATGATAGTGAATAGAATGGGCGTGTAAACACATGAAACGTTGGTATGGAGAATATACATATAAAGTAAAAGTACATATAGGAAACTCGTGGCTGCTGTACACACTCAGATAGAACAGAATATTAGAAATCAGTTGTATATCACTTAACAAAAACACTGATAGCTTCAATATATGGAAACACATTGTTGTAAATTTAACACAGATCTGGAGCGGAGCAGAAGATTTCATGCTTACAATGATGTTATATTCCCAGATTGGCGCAAGAGCCAGTTTTCCATCCAAATATCCAAAAGGTAAATGCACAAACGTTGAACCTGATAAATTCTTTCAGCGACTAGACTCTCAAACTCAGTGTATAATAACAAAAACTGGATTTTAACAACATCCATTTGAGCCTGCTCCCATCTATATTGCATTATAATGGCTAATGAATGATGTGATGTCATTTGAAATCCAATGTGTAAGATACCAACCTCCTTGAGAGGCACACATGCTTCTGTATTGTCTTGAATAATCCATGCAGGATCCAGAACAACTGTCTCATATGATAATTTTCCATCATCTCTTCATCTGTCTGTGCCGTCTCATCTCTCTACCAACCATATTGAATTTCCTTTTTTCATTTCTGTCTTAATGAACAAATGCAGTTACAATCACAAACCCATATGATCTCCACATAGAAATCTGAACAAGCACTCATTTCAAGTTAATTCCAACAGAGCAGAGGTCTTTCCCTCGTCATCCAATCAACATTCAGAAGATAAGATTCACTGTCACTTTTCCTCAACGTTTATTTGAATTTCCTCTCACATGGCTGTCCTCTTATCAAGCTTCAGTGCCATTAAAAATCCACTTAACCAGTCCGGGCTGGCTGTTTTCATTAGCAGATAGTCTTTGCTCGTCGGTATTTAGGTCACGATCTTTGCACCATCTGTAGTTAGTCCAGCGTGAGCAGCCATATCCTTCTACACAACCTTATAATTCAAACAGACCAGATCTCCAAGTGGAATCTCTCATATGACACTTCACATTATGAGGAACTGTGTTGTCCACCAAATCCAAAATTGAAATTCAGGTTATAGAGGAACAAATGAGATCTGGAGTACAGAGGAAAAATGTCACAGCGCAACAGGGAAAGTGATACTAGAAACTGTGAACTGAATTATTCACATCAAATTGATTTCAAACTAAAATAAAGCGCACTGGGAGAGCTTAGCGCCTGCTTTATTTTACCATCTATGGATTTCAGAGTGGTGAAAAGATTAGAACAGTTCCATAGCAATAAACAATTCAAAACAATATACCAGTAAAAAAGAACTCAGTACTCAAAACGGCACCTATGAAAGGAAAGCCGAAATGGAACATTGATCTTCCAAAACTCCTACAAACACAGTCACAAACACAACGTACAAAGCAGCTGTGATGATATTAAAAGTAGATTCATGAGCAAGGACCCCACTGCAACAGTGGTATAGACAATAAAGATATTTATTGATGGATGATATGGGAAGATGCCTGGTTAGAGACTCAGAGAGAGAGAGAGAAGAACTTTTCTTTTATCCCGAGGGAAATTCAAGTGTTGATGCAGCAACATTTACTTCTCTGTGGTCTTTGTGTCTCAGTCAAAAGTTTCAATGCAGTTTAACAGGAGGACTGATCAGGTAGGCCCAGCAGATCCGCAAGGAGCAGAAGAGACAAAAGTGTCCGTCCTCTGTGTCCTGCAGCATCACAGCAGCCTGCAGTAGGAGCAAGGTGAACAGAACAGGAAAGGCCTCGCTCTTACTCTCTTGCTCTGTTATTTTGGTTTGTGATGAAATGGCCCCTTCCCTCAAAGTATTTCTTCGGGAAGGTCTTGACATATTTCCTCTGTAATAACTCACAGGTGCATAAATAGTCTCCATGGATAAGGGAAAACAACAGTTCATTTCACACAATCCAGCAGTCCCTTGTGTTCATTCCTTCTGGAAAGGGGCTCTGTCTGAGGCAGTCAGCCCAGGAGATTCAAAAGAGTCACAGGGTGGGAGGGAGGGGTTGAGAAATCACCATGAAAAAGATTTGCTAATAAATAGATTAAAAACAATAGTACATGGAAAACTTTTATGCAGGTGTTGCTGATTTATAGATTTTAAGTAAAACTCAACTCATATACACATATATTATTTGACCCAAGGTCTTAGCCAGGAGTGCCTATAGCTTGAGAATTATGATGTAGTTTAATGCAAAAAACCTGCCTGCCAGGACAAAATGGAACAAAGAAAGAAATAAACTGACAGAAAGACCTTCTACAGTCGAGAGATTGACAAAAGCTTGTCAGAAAAAGAAAAAAAAACACTGAACAACATTTTACTTTAAGTTTATCTCTCCAACAAATATTTCATCAGTAAAGATATGGATACTTTGCAGTGACACCACAATGGGGGAATGCATGTATGTATGGCAGAATTTTCAGCAGTACCATGGTGATACAATTCACACATTAGCAAACATTGCTAAATACATTTTTAGATTGTCTTAAAATTCAAGAAAAAAATAAAATATAAAATCATCAGCCAGTGATCAAAACGAGCAACCACGTTTCGGTATTTACAGAATGTGATGTTATGTGAGAAGGACTCAGCTGACTTGTTGTACTTTCAGTTTAGTTAGTCCTTTATGGTCAGATTGTGTTCAAACAAAAGTCTGTAACTTGAATATTTTTAGACAGAGAAGTGAACTAGAGAATTCTAGTTAGCATCACATCCCCAGGGAATGTTAATAACATCAGCTGCAAAGTATCAGTCATATTCAAATCTTTACCGTTTCTTCTGGATGGAAAATTTCATAATTTACTCAGATCTGACACCTTTCTACATGTATAGCTGTGAGTGGTTTCACCTGTCACTTCTCCTGTCATTTTAATGTGATGACTTCATTTGTAAATCATCAGCAGTAAACAGGGAGCCATTGTTGAATTATTAACTGACCTTTGGTGCAGCTGAACGCGCTGAGGGTGTTGTTCTCAAGGTTTTTTCCCTGCACGGTTCAAACTCAGGTTAAGAAATAATGGCGCATTTATTACACTTTTCAGCTTAAAGTAAAAGGTTGCCTAGTCGACTCACTTAGAGAGAGTTTCTGTTGGTCTTTTCTGAGAATTAAAAGAAAGGAAAGCTCAATTAGCCCATTAGGCCTAAAAGTCAAGTGACTCTCTTCGGCTAAAATCATGAAGGCCCATTGCTCAAACTTGCCCTGACAGTTATACATGCACTCCTCACCTGCTAGTTTTATTCATAGGTTTCCAGTTATTATGCACCAGTTTTGAGAATTTTCTTCATTCAAAAGATTTCGTTTTAAATTTTTAATCCCTATAGAAAGGTCTTTTATTACACAAACTGGATTCTTGAGAGCTTAAAGTCATGTTATAATTGTGTTTTCTCATCAAAAACATACCTGGAGATGTGTTTAGTTTCATTCACACATGTTTGAGTAACCCTTTATTATTAAAGTACTTTTCAAACTCTTAAGTCGCTCCGGAGTATAAGTTGCAACCAGCCAAAAAAATACATAATGAAGAAATAAATCATATACAAGTCACACTGGACTATAGTTTTTTTGGGGAAATTTATTTTATAAAATCAGAGACCAGGAACCGAGATTTCATCTTGAAAGTTACAGTAATAACAATACAATAGAAAACAACAGGTTAACGTAACATATTGTTATTCAGATAATTATAGCATAAACAACATAAGTTTATCAAACTTTCTTTACTTTCTGAATCCCGACAGGATGATTTTGGTTGTCACTGAAGTCTGTACTCTCTTTCAATCCATCTAGTGCACCCTTCCCGGTTGTTACAACTCGATTACCGTTTTCAGCTGCATATTTCGCTACTTGAAGCTTGTAATCTACAAAATATGATTTTCATTTTGGGGCATTTGTTTCAGTGTTCTCAGTTGTCTTTATAAGATTATTTAATAAAACATTTTCAGTGGTACAGAAATAACGGTGAAATCAGCTGACATGATCCCAGCCAAGACAGTGGCTCTTTCTGCAGGGGACATGTGCAGTAGAAATGACAAGTGGTACAGGAGTAATAGGAGTAGCAGATACTGACACACAAGTGTAGAGCGCCCTCTCGCCACTGTCTGTGTGAAAATTTATATATATATGTCGCAGTGTAAGTCGCAGGACCACCCAAGCCATAAAAAAAAAGTGTGATTTATAGTCCAAAAAAATACAGTAGTCTGTCTACATCTTCAAAGCTCAAAATGCTCTGTTCCAAATTGTGATGTCATGTAGTGGTAGTTTTCAAATGAACAGCTGCCTGTTACCTTCAGTTCAGTAAAGATTGACAGCCCAAGGTGGAACTGAGTGTTTTCTGTTTGAGAGAAGAACTCAGCTTAAATATGCAGAGTTTGTGTGTTAAATGTGTGTGAATGGAACAAAACAAAACTCAAAATATGTTTTTGATGAGGAAACATTATAACATAGATCAGAAAATAGCACAATATGGGCCCTTTAATTGAGCAGCAAACTTTATTGCGAGATAAAGTTGTTCCCACTAATCACAGACAATATTTTCTCCTGCACTTTGAGATAGACAGAAATGTTTTAATTATGTCTTTGCATCCTTTGTCTGCCTGATAACATACTCTGTCTCTTAATGATACAGGGCAGAGGGGAACTGCACTGCTCTGATTAACTCTCAAACTTTGTGATTGACAGACTGTAGCCTAACAAGCCTCTCCTCTCCTCCTCCTCTCCGCTCTTCACTTCTTTCTGGAGTTACTTTCGGTGACTTCCTGCCAGCATCGTGCCCCCATTATTTCTTTATCATTTGAGTGTGTGAGAACCACACTCGTGCTATCGTCGCCTCATTCATTATATGTGTGTTAGCATGCGTCAAAAAGGAGCCTCTGCTCTTTGACCAAGGAGACGGAGACTGAACACGATCTCTAGAGGAAGACAAGAGGCTGCAGAGGCTGAGAGTTGACAGGTCAATCCACGTACAGGAAAATGAACTCTACAGTCACATAATATAAGGCGAGAGAAGAGGGAAAGTGAAATTCATGTGCATTTAACACAATTATAAGGATGAACAACAGGTAAAATATTGTGATTTCTGTATTGGATTAGACTTAGACTTGATCCACAAGGGAAATTATCTGGACAGAGTAGCTCACAGCATATTATAATTACAAAGATAATTCGTATAATAAATTCTAAATAAGTAGCAGTAATAGAAAGAGACTGATTTCAAATAAAGCATAATTATATAAATATGTACAAGTAAAAAAAAAAGATATAGAAATATAGTAATAAAAATACATCTCAGTTATATACAAGAGGCCATGAGGATTAAGAAAATAAAATAAAATTGGAGAATGAAGTAAAGAATCGTAGTAAGTACCAATAAATAAATAGATGTATGTTTAACTTGACAGTTCAAAAGATACCACAACATTTGGACTTATTTGGTATGGCATCTTTTTTGCTGCACTATGTCAGTTTTCTGGTGGAGGATCTGCAAACAGTTTGTCTTAATGTGATGTGAGATGTGATTCCAGAGTCCATAAACCTATCTATTATCTTATCTTTAATTGCAGGAATATTTAAATGCCAAATGGAACTTTAAAAGTGATTTTCTACATCAAACAGGTGTCAGATCTCCCACTAGAAAAATTATGCAGTGCACCAATCGCATCTTTTCTTGTAGTAGTCAGTTTGGTGTGTGCCTGTAGTGCAAAGGTCTCCAACCTTTTTCCTCTGCTGAGCTACCTTTACAAAACAAAAATGCCAGTGAGCTACTAGTTTCAGCAGTCACAAGAAACTGACTGTATATAAGCCGACAAGCCTTAGATGAGGAACAGTTAGATGTCTGTAAAACACAAACCATTATCCATTTATTAGTGCACAAAGTTAGGCAACAAAATGATACATGTACATTGGTAATAAGCATTTATTTAATCAAATTTTACTTATTCAGCACAATATGTGTAATTCAGAAATCCTTTGGAGAGCTACTTGGAAGAAGGTGGAAAGCTACCAGTTGCTCCCGAGCTACAAGTTGGAGACACTTGATGTAGTGACTTTATCACATTTAAAGGGCCCATATTACTCTATTTTCTAATTTATAATGTTGTTTCCTCATCACAAAACACACCCCGGAGTTGTGTTTTGTTTCATTCACGCATGTTTAACACATAAATCCTGCATATTCTGAGTTCTTCTCTTAAATTGAAAACACTCGAATTGCCCATTTCTACCAAACTAAAGATAAAGTGTAATTGTTTACTTTAATAAATGTAATTGTTTACTTCAAAACTACGAGTTCATGAGGTGGAACAGAGCATTTTGAGTTTTGGAGATATAGACAGATTAATAATAAAGGGTTACATAAACATGTGTGAATGAAACACAAAAACAATTCCAGGTAAGCTTTCTGTGGAGATAACAGCACTATAACACTGCAAAAAGCACACGAGTCAATTTTCCATAATATAAGACCTCCATCAGGTATGTCTCGTACCTCTGAACACTGTGGGAGACGCAGGGACCCATTTGAAACACTTTTACCACTGCACTTTACAGACGCTCCACATAACCTCATTTTGTCATTCGGCAAAAAAGAAACTATTTCAATTAAAACAGAAGCCCTCTCCTCTGGGATCTGCTGACAGCTTCAGACTGATGTTATATTTAACTCCAAACCTGGTTCTTCTCACACATCAATATGAGCCTTAGTTTTATAACAATCCACACTTTTTTCTATTTTTTCAAGTAAGACCTAATGGTCGATGTATTTTATTCTCTGTTATCCATGGGTTTCAGAATAATGAAAAATTAGGATTGCTGCTATAGCTATTTTAAGACTAAATTTAAAAATCTTCAAAATGTTGCCTGTAACAGAACGCTGAATCTCATGAATATGGGAATTTGTCCTCTGCCTTTTGACCCATCCTGTCAGGAGAACATTTACTCATTTCCACCACTGGTCAGTCACTCTCATACAACATTCATAGTTAGGAAAGATGAGTGAATATCTTGCCCAAGGGCACAAGTACAGTATAAATAGTCAGCAACAGTAGGACGCGTGGTCTTGCATGGGTGAAAATGCTGTTAATTCAAACACTCTTTCTCTCTTTTCAGACTTTTCCTGGCGGTGTATGTTTTTTTTGTGTGCGTGTTTGTTTCTTTATTTAGTATAGTTAATTAGACTCTGTCGCTGGTGTGAAAAGTTTGAGTAGCACTGACCTATCGTGCCTATAATTTAGCTTCATGTGGATTATTAGAAGGCCCACTGGACTAGCCTCTCAGACAGCAAAGTAAAATGGAGTTATGTTCCTTAGAGCTGCTAAACCTCCATCTAACTGAACTTGTGTGCGACTCCTATAATCTTCAATGGGCTTGGGTTTAATAATAATCAAGCCAAATGTGAATCTATGAGGACTGCTCCACTGAGACTATAGTGGAAATTGAAATCATTACTTTGCACGCTGCGTCTGTGTGCTAAAGGTCAAACTAAGGTCGGGCGCGCTCAGTAACAACCACATTAGCTCGCTGCTATTCCCCCCTAGTGATGAATGGGGTCTACCGGGCCAAAAGACAGGGGCTGGGGCCAGTGACATACAGCACACGACGCGCATTTATCTCAGGAAAATGTAAAATCAATCCAAGTCCAGCCGAGCGGATTTAGGACGGATGGACGGAGAGGAAAAGTGTGCTGAAAGTCAAGAGGAAACAAAGTTAGCGGGTCCAATGCCAGGTCCCAATCCTCGACTGGGCTGTACCGGAGTAGAAAACAAGGAGACCTATTTTGGATGGCGGCAGATGTGAGGGAGGAGGGAGGAGCGCCGCAGGGAGGGATCTCAGCCAAAATTCAGATCTCTTGAAACTGTAATGAACAGGCCCTTAATAGCACTTATGGAGGTGCTGATTTGGTTTAAAGTGCATGACAAGTTAAATTACTTATTTGACTAAAACATTATTAAACATAATTAAATTTAGAGTTTTAGTAAAAATTCTAATCTTAGTGAATGTCATTTTCAGTAATAATAATATAGGTAGATTTATTCTGCTTTAGAACACAGTGCTATAGCCACTTTCTGTATTTTTGTATTTTTCTTCTAATTTTTTTTTTTTTTTTACATTTTTTTTTACGTCACTGTAAGCAAGTGTGACTGTAGTATTATAAAAACATGAAAAATGTCAAACCTTTCTTCGTTTAATTTAAATGAAACTGGAACATAAACTTGATTGTACCTTGTTTTCATCACCAAAACCAACCCCAGCACTTTTACTGCTCAATCACCATCCTCTTAAAGGTGCACTATGTAACTTTTCTGGTGGAGGGTCTGCCAACTTCTTGTCTTCATGGAGATGCTATTGTTTTGCTTGGAATGCCCCACAGTATGCACTTGTCTATCTAAATTGTCTAAAAAGCAGGTGTTGCGTAGCTTGATTCATCAGCCGGTTTCACTTCGTAGAAACCGTCTGACCTTGAAGCATTAGAATTCATTCACTCAATGGTAGGCGGGTACTTTTTTTAAGTTAACCAATCACTGCTATTTCGTTGTGACGTATGTAAGGTGCCACTAACAGGGGTAACTGGTATATTAAGCTTTTCCTAAATCTAATAGGAAGAAGGGCAATAACGTATTTCCCCTTGATAAAATTTACCAAACATTGTTCCGGCTTTAAATCCTCGATCTTGGAAATCGTTGACAACACAGAATATATGGCTCTTTGCTGACTGGCTGGTGCCCGAACTCACACTTCCGGGGTTTTTGCGAACTGTTTAGTGTATTCCGATTCCTGACCTAGTCACTGAAGAGAAATTAAATTGAGCAGAGACACTAGGTGGCACCGGCCTGGCTAGGTGTTGCATCCTAAAACAATTAACACAAGGCTCAATGACACAAAGGGAGCTGTTGCTAACACTAATTGGAGAGAAAGAAAGAGGAAAGAAGACACTTGACTGGTCTGTTATTAATGTTCTACCTGTGTTATTTTGTTTGGTTTGTTTTGTTTTTTCTTGCTGAGAAAGATGGTCTAGTAAGGACAGAGGGCACTATGGGACAGTTTTCCATTTGCGTGTTCCCTTTGAAAGTTGGTTAATTTGCAAGTTTCACTGTTTGAGCTTCTAACTTTCTGTAGGTTAAATCAACAATATTGTTAAGCCCTGTGTTCTGACTGCTGATATGATTTTGCGGCTGCACAAAATGAACTGAACTGAGTCTGTAGCCTGTTTACTCTGGGCACTTTGTGAGCAGATAAACCATGTCATTATGTCCTTATCTGTTTTTGTAAAGTAGAACGTCCTCGTCACTGGATTGATGGTTCTCCTTGTTTTGACTCAAACTGAGCTGAAGGACAGAGCACAGAAATAACATGGACCACTCAATATGACTTACCACCTCATGATGAATCTGTGGTGAGACAAACTACCTACAGTCAATATTTTAGACACGTCATACATTTTTATACAGCTCATTAATGTTCTCATGATACTCAAATTTCAAAGTCAATTTTGATCCAATACTTGTCTAGTGTCTAGATTTGATTAGTGTCTGATTTTCTGCTTGGATTGGATTTTGTGTTTTGTGTTTTGTCTTTTTACTTTCTTTTAACATTTTTACATTAATATTTGTACTGTCCTATGCATTAGTGCCGTTCAAATGAATAGTGAAAGCTGCACTGTCTGACTTTTCTGGTGCAAGGTCCACCACTGGCTTGTCGCTCTAAACATTTGTATGTATTTACTGCTGTTTATACTTGAAAAACATACATTCTTTCTGTGAGTGGGATTGCTTCTCCACAGATCTGACCTGTAACTTGGCCTGATGGTATCATTTGTATCCATGAAGACTGATTCGTTCAATGCCGAATTGTCAGATATTCTATTCAAAGCAATTACATCTCCATGGACAAGTAGCTGGGGGACCTTCCACTAGAAAAGTTAATGTTCCTCTAGGTTAAAGTACACTTAACTGTTA
The DNA here is from genome assembly GCF_026225935.1 of Boleophthalmus pectinirostris. Taxonomy (NCBI): domain Eukaryota; kingdom Metazoa; phylum Chordata; class Actinopteri; order Gobiiformes; family Gobiidae; genus Boleophthalmus; species Boleophthalmus pectinirostris. The sequence goes on from NW_026571018.1 coordinate 11,505,922, forward strand.
CCATAGTGAAATTTATCCTCTGCATTTGACCCATTTTGAGCAAGAGACCCATCTCCAGATCTTGAGTCTTGGTCAGGGCCTCAGCTCTAGGATTTGATGTACAACGCAGAGAGAGACACACGTGCAAACTTCACTCAGTAAGGTTAGAGTAATATTAAATTAATCAATAGAAGAGTTTAAATAAATTTTATACAAACATTCAAATCTCACCTTGAGGCAAACTACATTCAAAAAAAAAGAAAGAAAAAAATTGAAACTATTTTGTAGCTGTGAAAATTACGTTATTCAACAAGTAATGAACAGAATTAAGGCCAAACAGTAATTTAAATGGGATTTTTCTTTCCTCTGCTCATATTTACACTCAAAACGTTATTTAAATTTCCAGTTGAGAAAAGTTTGAGCTGTTCCTCTTCAATAGAATAAAAAGAATGTCATAGATTTAGAAGTAGCAGCAAGAAATAGTAGTCCTGGCTGTGAGTAAGTGTAGTGGCAACTCTTCTGAGGTTAATTTTATGATGATTGTTCATTTGTTATAGTTTGTATTGTGATTTGTATTGTATTGTATTGTATTGTATTTCTAATTCTGTAAAGCAGTTTGAATTACTTTGTGTACGAATTGTGCTATACAAATATGTTGTATATTTCATGTATGGAAAAGTAGTAGTAATACTACTAGGCCTATATAATGCTTCATATTTGGTAAAGCAAATTATTTATACTTATTTATGAAATACTTTTTGATTGAATGGTGAAAGTTCTGGCTCTACAGTTTATGAGATAACACTGGCATTAGTAGCCTGATTCATCAACCGGTTTCACTTCATGGAAACCTGTCCAGCATTAGGATTTGTTTGCTCCACGGTAGGCGGGTACTTTTTTATTTAACCAATCGCTGCTATTTGGTTGAGACGTATGTAATGCCCCAAATCCCGTAGGAAGAAGAGCAGTAACGTCTTTCCTCTTGATAAAATTCACCAGACATTCTCTTTGGTCAAGACTTTAAATCCTCGATCTCGGGAATCATTGCCAACACAGAATGTATGGCTTCGTCTACATCCATCTCTCCACTTTGTTTACTGTTGTGTTGTACCACAAAAGGGACCCAGACAGGTGCCTGAGTTTGACATCATGTCTCCACAGTTCTTTGCTGATTGGTCTACAACTTTCAGGTTTCTTGCAAACTGTCTAGTGTATTCCAATTCCTGACCTAGTCACTGGAGAGAAATGAAATTGAGTGGAGGCACTAGATGGCGTCAGCCTGGCTATGCAATTAGAGCCTATGATCAAAAGGAAAAAGGAGCTGTTAACTAGAAAACTACCACTTCATGACATCATAAGGTGGAATACAGCATTTTGAGCTTTGGAGATGTAGCTAGACTAATTACTCAAACATGCATGAATGAAACAAAACACAACTTCAGGTATGTTTTTTGAGGAGGTAACGGCATTATAGCATGGCTAAAAGCTCAAAAGAGTCTATTTTGTACAATACAGGATCTTAAATGTGGAGGAAATCTCATCTCAGATATTCCTGTATCATTCAGAACATGAACCTCAGATTTGTAGTGTTTAGTGCTTTAATTATTGATCCTGCAGAAATCTGTCTTTAGTTTTTACTTGTAAACCGCCATGTTTGTTTTGACAGTCTGACCGCGCATTTTTCCACTTGGTTAAACCGCCTGTCAACTACACCATCGGAAATCAATAGAAATGTTGCATGAATAGTTTCACAGCATGGGATTAAACTTATCTCTATGGAGACAAGAGACAGGGTGATACCAGGTCAGCTCTGTGGAGGGGTGAGTCTGCTCATAATAATAAGACATTGTATAAGTGCATTAAAGGAGGAACCATAAAACAAGTCTCATTTACATTTCCTGGCTTAAATTTTACATCTAGAAAAACTTCTCCACCCAGACAATTTTCACTTTTTTACAAACAAAACTTGAAAAAAACTTGTGAAATTTTCTTCATTATCCTCATCGATCCACTTTCCCCCCTCAGTCTGCGGGGTAAGTGTCTGTAATGGGGCTGTTTTGGGCTCAGCGCGGGGCAAAAACAGTTTGAACAGGCTTTGATCATGACGGTTTCTGTGAACTAGTTTTAATGACACCAATCAGTGCTTTTATCTCTGCGGTCGGATCACGCATCTAAATCGGCGAATCACTTTCTTTTTGCTTGGCGTGAAACTGTGCTGAGGGTTATGAGTAATTATCGGTGGTAATTGGGTCGAGGCAAAGGGAGAGAGGGAGAGATGGATGGAATGATGGGGAGGAGAAGATAGGGTGTGATAGATAGATGAAAAGATGGATAGATAAGAGGAAGTGGGAAACAATAGAATGATGAAGGGAAGAGAGGGATGAGAGAGAGTTGGGGTGAGAAGGGTGGAGGGTGAGAAAGAAGGCAGATTGAGAGGGTGATAGTGAGATGAAATTAAAAAACAGAGGGGGCAGACTTTTTGTCACAATACTAAAATTTCAAACCCGATTTTCGATACTAAGGAATAAACTCAAGAAAGAAAGAGGATAGAGGAGGGGTGGTGGGCAAAAGAAAAGAGAGAGAAAAAAGAAGGATAGATTGAGAGGTAAAGGGGGAAGGGAAATAAAGGTGGGGACATGATAGAGGGACAGATATAAGGAAGACAAAGATGGAAGATGGCAGAGAATAAGAGAAAGGAGGGAATCAGGGTGAAAAAGTAGATAGAGAAAAAGAGAGGGCAACTAAAAAATATGTGAGAGGGATGGAGGAGAGGGAGGACAGATGGAAGAAGGGAGGAAAGAGACTAAGGGAAGTTGCTGGGGGCGCTGGTTGATTATTGGCACCATAAGTGTGTCTGAAAATAGAAAGGAAAAGATCTCAGAAATGGATGCACTTTGCTAAATAATCAGTAAGTGAAATTTGTGTTATGTTCAGTAATAAGAAAATAAGAGTTTATGCAGTATATTGTTTATCCTTGTATCATTGTATATTTTTATTTAAGTTTTAGATATTTAATTTTTTTTAAACTCTCCACTTTATGTTTATGAAAAGACACATCATGGAACTAATCATCCCTAAGGTGTTTTTGTCTGTCCAGGCTACTTTGCATTTATTTAGTTAAAGAGTTTTCTATACTGCTGAAAAAAAAAAAAACATTCATGGATTAGTGAGCATAATTACCTCTCCACAGATCTGACCGGATACTTGTTTAAAGCCTACTGTGGAACATTCTAGGCAAGGCAATAAGAGCAAGTTGTGGAGTGAGTTTTACAGTAGTTTACCTTTAAATTAAAGATGAATATTTTTCATTCACACATGTTTAACAGACAAATCCTGCAACTTTAGTCCTTCTCTCAAACATAAAACACTCTATTCCACCTTGTGATGTCATGTGGTAATCCAGAAAGTGATTCATTGTGTTTTTAAACTCCATAGACCTTCACTAGAATCATTTGGATAATTTCCGCCCTGGAATTACTTATCTCTACTGAACTAAAGGTAAAAGGTAATTGTTAACTTGAACACTACCTCTTCATGACATCACAAGGTGGAACAGGCCATTTAGAGCTTTGGAGATGTAACCAGACTAATAATAAAGGATTACTCAAACGTGTGAATGAAACAAAACACAACTGCAGGTACGTTTTGGAGGAGGTAACAACATTATAACATGGCTTAACAAACTCACAAGAGTAAATTTTTTTGTAATACAGAAACTTTAACTTGAGTTTTTTTGTTTGGTTGCTTGTTTGTTTGTTTGCTTGTTTGTTTTGTTTCTTTTATTGTTCTTATAATTTATTTACTTTTATCCATGTGCACTGTAGACACAGCTCTCTCTGCCTTTTGTTGGTCTGATGAATTTGACTAAACGTCGCTCCGATTCGTCTCATCAGTAATTAAACTTTTTCAGACGGCTGTTGCCACCTGCGCTCTGCCCGTCGCCGTGGACACAGGTGCAACTGGAGCCAATCCACAGGAAGCAACGCTCGGGCGCCTTTATTGTTCATTAGCGAGCACCCACGGGCCCTTCAAATGCCATCTTATCACAATTACACTGTGAAATAAAGACCTCTGAGGAACATTTTCTGTTGTTGGAAACTGGAATCTTAAACTAGAAGAGGTAACAATTTGTCATACATTGTTGTTGTTTGAAGGTCTTAGAGGGCCTATATTATACTACTTTCTGATTTATGTTATAATGTTAATATAATATTTCCTTATAAAATCCCTGAAGTTCTGTTTTTGTTTGATTCACACATGTTTAACACACAAACCCTGCATATTTAGTCTGAGTTCTTCTCTATTCCACCTTGTGATGTCAAGTGGTAAAAAAAAAGTGCTCCATTGTGTTTTTAAACTCCATACACCTTCACTGGAATCATTTGGATCATTTCAGAATTGCCCATCTCTATTAAACAAAAGGTAAACGGAGCTGTTAACCTGAAACCTACCACAGAACATTTTGAGCTTTGGAGATTGATGCCTCCAGATGAATGAATGAATGAAGTCAGATTTGTCGAGAAATATGCCTTCTCACAGTAATACATGTTTTCAAATTATTTTCTTTTGCAATTTGCACCCAGAGCAGAAGTTTAATGCCATACTGTGGTCAATTCCAGTAAAGCAATGTTGTCTTGCATCTTATAATGTTGCATAAAAGTAGCTGAAGTTGTACATGTGTGACTAATTCTGCACAGCTCTTCCTCTTGCGTGAGGTTAGAGCTGCAGAGGAAAACCAAAGAGGAGATTTATAGATGATTATAGGTGAATAAGGACATGAAGTTAGCTGGTGTGAAAAGATTATGGTAGCATTTTGTTTGTTTGTAATTGTTTCAAATGTCAAGCCGCATTAAGAGTCAGCTAATGCTATAACAAAAGATGAATTTCAGCTGATTCTCAGTAAAGGGCAGATGGACACATGGTATTGGACAGTTTCAGATGTGACCTACAGTATATCATACTTTCCTAAGATTTATGGATCCATTTACTACGTGTGTGTTTTGGGGCAGAGTTCCTTCAGTGCCAATTTGAATTACAAAAGTAACAATACAGACAGACTCTTGGCTCTGTGACATGTCTTGGTGAAGGAGATGATGTAATCTCTCATTTGTCCAGGAATTGTCCATCCAGAAACTATTTTCATCTGCTAGTTTGAGACCCAGAGGTTTATTGAAAAAAAGTCCTTAATTCCAAATATATTGTCTTCTGAACTCCACATAACTGTTGTCTTTTATTTTGATGTGTTTTATAATGTCTTAGTTATGACTTTATGATTAATGTTGTGCCTTGTCAAAAATTGTCTTTCTATCTATCTATCTATCTATCTATATAATACAAATTTGGTCCAACCCCAGGAGTTTTAGAGCAACACCTCGTCCTTGTTCACCATCTAACATCATCATGGGTCGTTAATTTAGATCAAAACCCAAAAAATCAAGTTAAAACAATTGTCATTTATACAAATATATAATAGCATTTTGAATAGTCATGAAGGATATTTGTTTACAGTAAAAAAAATGTTTATACCTTAGTCATGGTATATCCTTGGACCTCCTGTATATAGCTGAAATATATTACTATATTTTATTTTTTTCTTGTGCATATATAGCTATTGCTTTGACACCAGTCTCTTGCAATTGTTGCCACTTATTCTGAATTTATTATTACTATTTTTTATGTTGCTCTTTGTTTTTATAATGCATTGTGATGTGTGAGCTACTCTGTCCAAATAATTTCCCTTGTGGATCAATAAAGTTTGTCTAAATCAAACTCTGTATGGTAATAATATTTTCTTGGGTTGTCATTGAAAAAGTAAGCTTCACTGACATTTACGCCATACAACAAAGTATTTAGGCTTATCTTTTTTCTTTTTTTTTTAAAAATTAAAACATGATAATTTATGCCAATGTTAAAATCATCATCTTCATCTGAAACTCTGCAAAACACACAAAGAATACAATAATTCCATACCCTAAATAACCTCTTGATCCCTCTCGTCCTAATGCATTTCTTCCTTTACATTTGCTTCCTCATTTTCTCTCCTCGTCTTCGCTCCTGATGTCTCCATAAGGTCCCATTATGAACATTAGCGCTGATGTGGTTGTCATATACACTCTCTCTCTACATTACTTTAATAACAGCGTCATTATACGGCCCACGAGCAAATGAAATTAAAGCATTTAGAGACGCAGAGTAACAAGCTCTGTTTAACCAGAGGCGGAGCGCGAGGAGACCAGAAATGATGCAAAAACCCATTCCAGTTAATGCCTCAGATTGCATGGGGAAATGTGCTGGTTAACTGTAAAAAAAAAAAAAAGGAAAAAAAAGTTTATTTTGAAATGGAAAAGGGTTTTTGTAGAGTTTGTATCACTTTGGGCTGACAACTACTACACTACTACTACTACTGCACTTTTGCAACTTAAAGTACACTACGCAACTTTTCTGGTGGAGCGTCCGCCACCTGCTTGTCTCCATGGGGATGTCATTGCTTTGCCTAGAATGTTGCATAGTATAACATTAAACATATCCATCTAGCATTTATTTATTATGGGCGTTTCTATTGCTCAAAAACAATCATCCCTTTTGTGAATGGGGGCGACTCTCCACAGAGCTGAAATGTAATGTAGCGTAGTGCTGCAACTTGCTTGTCTTAGATAGGTTTAATCTACACAGTTTATTTTATATTAGTCAAGGCAATAACATTTCCATGGAGACAAGCAAGTGGTCGACCCTCCACTAAAAATGTGATGTGATGTGCTGCATCGGTCTTATTTCTCATATAACTCATAAAAGAGAATGCAAAAGTAAAACTCATGAAAAGACTGGTTTCAACTAAATGAATACACACATAATTGTGAGCAAGTGAGTTTCAAACCCCAGTCTCCCACGCTTTAACACACAGACTAACACAATGAACTATTCTTCCACTAGTTCAAGTTTGGTATTTACACAAATATAGTGGGAAGACACTTTACACAAATATACTGGGAAGACACTTACCCCGAATTCACACCAGGAGTTGCAGTAGCGCTTAATGTAGGCGGAGCTGCGCGCACGCGTAAATTTAAAAGTTTCAATTCACACCAGGCTACACAGCCTGCACATCTTCTCACTGTTTTCAGATAAATAAAGTTTACAATATCTGTATCTATAAAGCTTCTACTTCATCTTGTATTTGTGGTTTAATGAGGTTTAAATCTATTAACATTAAAAAAATTAAAAAAGAGAGACATAAATTGGAGAGAAGAGTGCGGAATGAAAACCTTTCATACATTACGAATGTGATTAAAACCTTATGTACGTGTAGGTAATAAAGCCTATAGGTTTATATTTTGATATAGAGTCCTGCACCAATGGGCAGATAGTTGCTGAAACGGGCTGGTTTTAACATTCTGGAATTACACGGCGGGTCAGGACTAAACCAGGACAACACCAGGACTACTTCAGGACTAAACCAGGTCTAAACCAGGATTACATCAGGACTCAGCCAGGTCTAAACCAGGTCTAAACCAGGAATAAACCAGGACTGAACCAGGACTAAACCAGGACTACATCAGGACTAAATCAGGTCTAAACCAGGACTAATCTTAGAGAGAGAGAGAGAGAGAGAGAGAGAAAGTGAGAAAGAGAGAGCGAGAGAAAGCGAGAGAGAGAGAGAGAGAGAAAGCGAGAGAGAGAGAGAGAGAGCGAGAGAAAGCGCGAGAGAGAGAGAGAGAAAGAGAGAAAGCGAGAGAGAGAGAGAGAGAAAGCGAGAGAGAGAGAAGCGAGAGAGAGAGAGAGAAAGCGAGAGAAAGCGAGAGAGAGAGAGAAAGCGAGAGAGAGAAAGCGAGAAAGCGTGAAAGCGAACCCCAAGCCCCGCAGACCAGGTGTCCAAAAAGCGCAATCGGGCGACGACTGCACATTAGATTTAGATTTAGATGTTTTATTTATTTTTTTCTCTTGCCTCTCAGGGCTTCCGTACCTCTGTGGTTTCTTTTGTATCTAGAGCTACCCTGGGAAAGACTGAAGGAAGTGAGAGATACTTTTTTTCATTTTTTCCTTGTTAGCTGCCATATTTGTTTTGATATGGACAGACCAGGCTTGTCCCTGATTGGCTGATCCACCTGTCCATCACGCTCACCTGAACTCAGGAAGATTCATGAGAGACCAGACTCACATCTTTGTAAACTACTGTAAGTAAAATAAATGTCTATTGTGGATTCCAGGCAACTATTTGACTACAATTAACCACTCAAAGGCCAGATAAAATGGGTAAAGTGTCTTGCCTGACGACACAACAACATGTATTAGTCGGGGGTCTGAACTGCCAACTTTACTGTTGGTGGGTGTGTGCTCTATCTACTGAGACACATGGCGCCCTTTTCAGTTTTCTCTGTTCTAATTTAGCTTTTCTTAAAATAAAGCTCATCTTTATTCAGGAAGTTGCCACGGGCGCCCCCATTAATTGTTCCCCTCTTTCCAGGGCTATGATTTTGCATAGGGCTAATGCTCTCGAGCTATATACAGAAATATACAAACTACAAAGACATTTTAAAGACTTGCAGAGCATCCCAGCTTTGTTGACTTGGTGGTGCAAATGAACATACTTTATGTTTTTGCGTTGAGAATCATAAAACTTTTCTCTCTCCAAATGAAACCGGAAGTGCCAACATAAACTTATGTACAGGTTAGTAGAAGTCAGAAGTAAAAGTGGGACTGAATAAGGTGACTAGACCCGTACCAAGACTACTCAAGGTCTGGAGATCCTCAGGTGTCTAGGTTCCTATGGGATTAAAGAACACATATCATGGAAAATTGTCTCCTTTTTGAGCCATATTATAACATTGCACCCACATTAAACTTTAAAACTTAGAATTAATTATTCTTCTGTCAGCCACATTTGAGCAATACAAGAGACAAAACCACATTATGGATGTTACAGCCCCAGGCCTCCAGTTCTTTGACTTGTTGTGTGTGTGTTTTAATTGTTCTTGTCCCTGTGGATTCCTGCTGTGAGAGCCTTGGTCCCTGATTGGTGGGGCACTTCTACACCTGGCCAATCCTGCTTCACCTCCAGACTACTCCCCTTATTGAAGTAGATTTTCCAACCCTGTTCAGGGCTACTGGCCTTTGTGGCAAGTCTGCCATTTTGTGTATATCTCTTTCATGTCAATCACTTGTTTTTGTACTAGTACATGTCTGAATTTGTTTGTGTTGAGACATTTTAGTTTAGTTCAGTTTTGTGCCTTTTTATTTTGTCACTCGATTCTGTTTGTGGGTTTATGTGGTTGTACTTTGGGGCACTTGTGATTTAGTTTTGTTGTGTGTCCCTAACTTTAATCACTTGTTTTTGTATAGACCTGCGTGACCTTTTTTTTTTTGGCACAAAACTCGTATGTTAATCCTGTTATTTTGTTTCTTAGTTTGGGTTATTTTCTGTACCTATTTTAGCCTGTTTTGTTAATCTACCTTTTACATTCCTTTTTAATTAAACATTACTAAATTTATTCCATTCTCCACCTTGGTTCTTTGTTACTTCCCCGACCCTAGCGAGCTGGGTTGTAACAACGGACTGGAACAATACCAAGGTCATATGAGCTGAAAGCAACAAATACCAGGGCTGGATCAGAGAGGCCATCGAGATCTGCAAACGAGGTCCAAGGAGCATGAACTGTGATGAGGGAGCATACACCTTATCACACACGGGATGTAGTCTTGGAGAAGGCAACAATAGAAGAGCAACATTGATGGATGGGTCAAATGCACTAAAATAACATAACCATAACCATAATAACCATAGTGACTTTCCCATAAGCATAATGAGAAAGTCAAACCAAAATGCACCGGCATGAACGCTGTGTTGGTGTTAAATCATTTTTGAGGCATTGATTTGTGTGTTGAGTCGAGGGAGTCTCCAACAGCGAAACAACAGTTCAACTTTGCTTTCTCTGCCCTCTCCATCCACACAGTTTTATTCACAATGCTGCTCCGCCTCAGACAGAACTTGTTGATCTTTCCTCTAAAATTAATGAACCACCGGCAACATTTCCTCTCCGTGCACCAACTGTGAGCAATCAGACAAGACTGGGGCTCAAACAAAACAACAAAGTCATGAATCAAAATTACAACTTTAAGGAAATTCAAGAAGCTTCACTGTGTTTGCAAATTTTTTCCAGGTGTGATGATGGCAAACTGAAATGTATTTTATCTGGACTACAGGAGGCAGAAATATCAGGCATAAAAATGAAGCAAGTATGAGAGATTTGCTCGGGCCATATCTCCGTGGTGGTGAAGAGGAGATGGAGGCATTGGATCTGCTGCTGCGGCTGTCAAGGTGAAATGACAACATGACAAAGGGGAGAGAGAGTGCATTTATATGTGTTTAGCATGAGAGGTGATCGATTATGATAGGCAGGCGACAGGAAGTAAGAACCAATGTGAATTTACAAGCAAAATTATTTCTTCATAGTTTTAGCAAATGCCATATTGCTGAGTCAAATTCACTTAAAAACATGAGATGAAAAACTATGACATTTTTAGTTTTAATGAGAAATTTAAGACATTTTTGTTGACGGAAAAATAGCAAGAGGCTAGAGACAAAGTTGACTTTGTAATCCCCAAACCTGACCATACTAACTCAACGTCCAAGGAATGTCAATGAAACAAGTGATGATAGTTAAAATAATTAATATTAAATATGTTTCTTCTTGACTAAAACTACTATGAAGTTGTCCACAAAATATGCACATTTTAATTGAATAATAAATAAATATATGTTGTTTTTGTTTTAAAGATTAAATCATTGTAAATGAGAATTTTGGTTTTCAATCAGCCAAACAAAATACCGTAAATCTGACAAAATCTTGGCTAAATCAAAAAATTATTTAAATCAAGACTGTGACTAAAACTAAGTAAAAATTTCTTGTCAAAATTGGTAGGAATGAGGTATAAAATAGTGTCACAGTTGAGTTTGTTTCCTCTTCATTAAAAATGTTACTCCCCCACCGCAGTGTCTTGGCGCAGGTGTTGCGGATGTCAGCGATCACTATAACATGGATTTGACAAATGAAAATATGTTTTTAGCTCAAGGCGAGAGAGCAGATAACAACAGAAAACAGATGTTCACAGAATATATTAAAGGACTGAATTTAAATATAAAGTACTTTATAAAGTATTATGCTTCTATCAACAGTTGCAAGCAGATTTTGACTTAATTCTGTATGTAAAATGTGTGCTCTGTGTAACTTTTGTTTTTGCTTTGTAATTCACCTCTATCATGTTAATATAAAGGATGCAAACAGAGCTTATAGGAAACTTAAGTACTGCATAACTTACTATTGTTCACTTAGTCCCGTCATACCGCACTACAAAAAAACTACAAAAAGAGTTATGAAGCAGTCAAACAGTGGGACAGTAAAGTCCAGGAGAAACTTCGGGGCTGTTTTGACTGCACACTGTGGGATGAGCTCACAGAGGGGAGCAGTTTAGAGGAGGCTACTGATGTAGAGACATCGTACATCACTGTCTGTGAAAACCTGCTGGTCCAAAGTGAAAGTATTTTCAAATAATAACCCCTGAACAACCAAACCACTAAAAACTATGCTGAATGAAAATAAAGCAGCATTAAACTCAGGCAAACCTAGGTAGGAAGGAAGGTGGAAGGCAAACTTATTCAAAACAAGCTTAATAAAGAAATAATATCTACCCAAACGACATAGAAAGATAAGGTATAAATACATTTTCATAGTGGCAAAGCTAGGGTTGCCTGGCAGATTTTCCTTGTCTCATCTCCTCACATCCTCCTCATCATCACGGCTCCCTACAAGGTATGTGTACCTATGGAATGAGGACCTTAATATCTTCTACTGCAGATTTGTACAATGTAATTACACACATGAGATGGAGGAGCTCTTTGTACAGCTCTCCTCCATAACTCAGACCACTGCTAACCTGCAGCTGCTGCCTGGAGACATGGAGAACACCCTGAAGCAGATCAAACATGACAAGGCCCCTGGACTGCCTCAGATCTGTGAGCACCTCCTGTAGACTTCACCTCATCTCTGTGGAAAACCTTCATCATCTGTCCTGTGGCAAAGAAAAGAACTCTATCACAATTACTGACCTATAGCTCTGGAGTCACTGATCACTAGGAGCTTTGAGAGACCCAGCTGCAGGTCGATGTCAGTGTGTATTCTGACCCTCTGCAGTTTTCATACCAGTCGCACAGGGGGGTGGGGGTGGACCATGCTGACCTTGCTGCATGGAGCCATCACTCACCTGGAAAAGCCCCAATCCCATGTCAGCCTGGTTTTGTGGACTCTTCAAATCCATATAACACCCTATAACCACATCTCATGGCACGCAAACTGTACCCCTCCCCCCAGGGCTCAGTAATCTCTCCACTGCTCTTCACTCTTCACTTCCCCCAAAATAACACATCAAATACTCAGACGACACAGTAATCATGAACACCGCCAACACAGATGGACTGCTAAAGGCCGAAATCAACACTTTCTCACTGTGGTGTAGGAATAGCTGTCTGGATTTAAATGTATCCAAGACAAAACAAATGGTTGTTATTTTCCATCATGGTCACTCCATCAGGGCCACTCATACAAATTTCTTGGCACCACAATTGATCACAAACTCACTTTTCAACTCAATACAGAAGGGAGAGAGAGAGAGAGCACAACGGGAAAGGCCTTGTTCTTACTCTGCTCTGTAGTTTTGGTTGGTGATTAAATGGTTCATTCCCTCAGTATTTCCTCTGGAAGGTCTTCTGCCACATTTGCTGCCACATATGGTGTAATAAGCCTGTAGCATCACAAATGTCCATAGCTAACTCCTCAGGTAGCCTCTTGCACAGTCTCCATGGATACGAAAAAAAAAAGACCACATCTACTCAAAATGTAAACAGCGCCTCTCCTTTCTCTGTAAACTTTGCAAACTACAGCTCCACCAGTCATTTCTTGCTGTTTTCTACAATTGCTTCATAAAATCCACCCTCACATTCAATATCACAGCCTGGCTTGGTTCCCTCAGTCTCGCCCATTGTTACACTCTCAATAAAATCATTATCAAAGTCACCACCATAACATAGTCCTGAGAAAAGTCTGCTACACCCATCATATCACTCAAGACTAAGAGGGCAACATCCAGTTTCTTCCATATATATATATATATATATATATATATATATATATATATATATATATATATATATATATATATTTTTTTTTTTTTTTTTTTTTTTTATATATAGTTATATTTATTACTTGTATTTATATATTCAATATGTTACCAGCTTTACAAGTTATTGAATTACTATATATGATGAAGAATGTGCCTTTTAATTGTATTTTATGGATGTAATTGTTGTGTTCCTTCTCGCATGGCTGCTCTAGGGATAAGTAAAGTTCTTTAGATTTTTTTTAAATTTGATTTATCTATCTTCCTCAACATGGTTTTAAACATATAGCATCTATCTCCATGGAAACAAGCATACCAAGAAACCACAGGCCAAGATTCATGTCAGGTCAGAATATTTTATTAGCAATAAAGCTGAATAAATGCAAGCTTGAATAATAGATTTACAAGAAAATGGCAGACCACTCATTGGAAAAAAGCTGTAGTGTCTTTAACCTTGGATGCCACTGGCTGTCATGTTAAAATATTACCTTAAACAACTCTAAATTAACAAACATAACTTCATAGCCTGGAAAACAGCTTGAGGTTTATGAAATCATCGAAAATAAATCCTATATACACTACCTAAATAATGAGCTCAACTTTAAACTTTTCAGAGGCGCATTCTGTAGATAAACAGTTGTATAGCGTTAAACCTCGCCTGTCCATCTGTCTCTGCACCTGTCAGTGAGTCTCTGTTCTTTTGGGAGAGAAAGAATCCACTTGTTCCTCGTTTCTCAAGGATGTTTGCATCCCTTCTCTGTGGAAACTTTGCCGGGAGCTACGACTGATGTCTGGAATTGCATAATAATAAAGGGCTCCACGCACCGCGCCCAGGCGAGTTTGGCTTTTCTCGACAGGCTACGATTTGGACATTTGCATAGCCCCCCAGGAATCCTCTTCTCCTCACAACAGCTGCTGCAGACTCAGTGCACTTATTTCACTCATTTCTCCCCACTGTATTTTGTGTACTACTGTGAATTATAATTTAGTTTTAGTTTTTAATCCATGATGTGAAATAAAGTTGGGCAATGAGGGATGCCAGACAGAGGTGAAAGTAACTAATTAGCTGTAGATGTAAAGTAGATTAAAACATGTAATTGTATTTCATTTAAAGCAGGGGTCACCAAACTTTTTTCTCTGGGGGCTACATTATTGCTCCTGACTGTGATGGGGGGCCGCAGTCAGATAGGTCGTATAACAGAATTGTATGACCCAGACCAAAATGACCACCAGCAGGCCTCACTGTGTATTAGAAAGCCGAGCACAGCCATCCACAGTACTATATCACCACAAAATTGCTGGCACATATTTGTTCATGATTACTAATGGTCCTTAATAGTGTCCTTAACTAGTCCTTAACTGCACTACAGTACTCTGCGTGTGCGTTGACTGTCACTGTTTGATCTTGAGCTTGTCAGGTGATGAAAATTTGGTGGCATAGATATGGCATATAATAATTTAAATTTAAATCTAAATACTTCATAAAAATATATTTCTTTAATTGAAAAAATCAACAAAATGCAAGAAGCAGACATGTTATTATTTGCCAAAAAGTAATAAAAAAATAAAATAAAATAAAAAACTGACAACAAATGACAACTTTTGAGTATTACTTCCTAGGGCCAGTTTGATGACCCCGGATTTAAAGCTTCATTGTGTAACTTTTTTGCCAAAAAATAGACATGTCATTTGAGGTGTTTTGATTGCCCTGAAAAACTAAGAAAAACATGGATCCTTACAATGAGTGGCTTTCATCTCCACAAACTTGACTCTGGAGGGGGCCAAATTTCCATGGAAATGTTATTCATTTAACTATAATTTTACACAGTGTGGTATAAAACCTCCATGCAGTATGTTTGATTATGGTTTTCATTTTCTATTTTTTATCAAATTCCTTTTTGGAAAATAGTTTGATAGTGATGCAATTATTTAATCCCAAAGACCTGCTGAATTTACTTCACACCATAAGATTAATATGGAAAGTTCACGGAGCTTCAGATAATGGTAAAGTTTAAATAATGATGAAGTTCCAGGCTGAAGTTCAGTTCATTTGTAGATCATATTTTCTTATATTACAGATCGCATGGAGTTATATAGGTCCATGAACCATGTCAAAATTGGTCTAACTAAACTTGGACCAGATCCAAACAAAACTAAATAAACATATAATATCACAGTGAAAGTCTACTGTTAGTCAGAGGTGGGTAGAGTAGCCAAAAGTTGTGTTCATAAGAATAACATTATATTAAAATCATATAACTCCATTAGCTTAGGAGCTTCCAGGACCTCCCCACCTCCTTCCAAGTAGCACGCCAAGGGACGCCTGAATTAGATACATATTGTGCTGCATAAGTAAAATTTGAGTAATTGCCTATAAAGCATAAACCATTATCTATTTAAAGCCGTGGATCTTATATATTTACTCAATTTCTTGCGACTGGCATTTTTGTTTTATAAAGGGAACTTACCGGAGGAAAAAGTTTGGAGACCCCTGCTAACAAAAACTTTTACTACTAAGAGTGCTGTTATTGTACAATATATCACTCAAGTTCTCATAAAAGTGCAATTTCTTTTAAAAAACTCTCCCAAGTACTACACCTCTGCAGATAATCAGTCCCTCTTGAAAGCACACCTCCACTTTGGCTCTTTCCTCTGAACTTCTCTAATGACTGAAGATGTCGTGTAGAACATCTTGTCTTTTGTGGCGAATCAGAGTGTTATTCTTTCTAACAGATGGCTCCAGTTTCTCTGACGCTGCCAAAGCATTCCTCTTAATACAAGCCAATTCTGTGCCTCCGGTGGCTCTGCTGTTGACTCTATCAGACCAGACAAAACCCACAAGAATCCCAGAGAAAAGAAAGACCACACTGTTCAGAAACAATCATCGTTTTCAATACGAGCTCGTCTCACTGGTGTAAAGAGCAGAGCAGTAAATGACACTGCACATTACACTCTCTAATGCTTTTTGAAGGCTTTAATTTCTCACTAATATTGGACTAATTTATGTAGCTCTTGGATACTCGCTCAAATCATTGCTGAGATTCTCTTCAGATTTTCATGGACATGGAAAATTAATAAATAATAGAGGTTGTATCCAAATCAGTGCGTTCCACGGTCTTTGCCTTTTGTGAAAATTCATGTGTTGCTATGTCAAGGTTTAGATAATATGCAACTAAAGACATACTTAATAATTCAGCAATGCATTTTATTGTTTTATTTGAATATTGGCAGAGTGGTTACATTTTTGGTTTGTTGGTGCTAGATTTAAAATTGCTTGTCCCCATGGAGATGTTATTGCTTCAAATGTTGCATAGTATGGCATTTAACTCATACCTCATAACTCATATTTACTCAATTACCAGTGTGTTCATTGTAAAAATAAATAAATAAATACATAAATAAATACATAAATAAAATAATTAAATAAAAAGAGCTGTTTAAATGTTTATGTTTACTATGTAACTTGGCCTGGTTACATTATCTGCTTGTGTCCATGACGTTTGATTATTTTCTTTTTATAGTATTAAATATTTCAAGCAATGCAGTAACATTTCAATAGGGACAAGTCAACGGTAGACCCTACCTTACGAAAAAATTGCACAGTGGTCCATTAACTTATGGTTTAAAGAAAAACTTAGTTGGAGGATTAGCCTGTGTGCATCTTTTAGAAGAGGGAAATTAAATGATTTGTGTTTCTTGCACTTCTCCTTCAGATATGAGTCAGCTTTTTCATTTAGTAGTTGATCTAGTGGTTGGAAAATACCAGATTTTGTGCATTTTGTAATATTTTGTCCTTCCAAAATTAACTTAAAAGTATAAATAACACATTACATCTCAATAGTTCAGCCTACTCTTTAAGTTACTCTAAGCTGACTAGTACTTTTCCTCAATACCTTTTTACTCTTAGTTGAGCAATTTCTTGTTTCTACCACTTTGTACTTTCACTTGACAGTTTATTACAATTGTTGGCAACTCTACCCACTTCTGGAAACCAATGATGGAAACTCTACCTCTAACCTTTTTATTTTTCTCTTCCCATTTAAACCTCCACTAAACCATGCACTCCCTCAGACCCACTCTTTGCAGTAAACTTGTTGTTTTCCGTTTAATAGCGGTGAAGATTTGAGAGAGGAGATTTCGCGAGTGAAGAGCTTCCAGACTCTGGCTCTAATTCAATTTTCTTTCCCGCTCATTAACTTATGGTGGAGTCATTAGTTAACAGCGGCGCGTGGGGCCTACATCAGCGTTTGGCAAAATGAACTGCACAAACTCACAGGCTCAGAGACAAGACACAATCAACACTTGAGAGGTTTTTCATTTCAATCCAGAATGACACATGTGTTGGAGAGGATTTAATAACTACAACACCGTGGTGGAGCTGAGTGTAATGGTGATTGGATGGTGCAGGTACGTGTGTCATTTTAACGCCAAGGAATTAAAAGAAACCAAGAAGTAATAAAGCATTGTCCTCAACGAAACTTAGGCTGGAGAAACAATCTTGTAGAATAAACTGGGCAGATAGCAGGGATGGAGGTGGCGTAGTGAGTTCGGCTTTTGTTTATTAACAGAAGGGTAGCCACTTCGAATCCCATGATGGTAGATTAATTGTATTCCTTGTTAAAATGTATTCAGGCTTGAAGTTTCACTAGAGTCTATCAAACTTGAACAGGGTGAAGTAATATTTACAACAGTTTGACTAAATCTGGAACTTGGACTAAACTTGGACTAGAACAAAATCAAAACCAAGCCTCCAACAGGAATAAATCCATGACTTTAGGTCCATCGACAGAAATTTGGGGACCCAGGGCATGCCCCCTCCCTAATATAAATGAATAGGAAAAGCATCCAATTCTGGGTGAGCCTTTAATACCCTGGAACAACAGACATTCACACTTTTCCTGATGTGGTCCTGGTAGCCCAGTTTATTCCCGATGTAGATTTGGTTTGGTCTTGTTTTAGTCGTGGTTTAGTACCAGATTTAGGCTATGTTTATATGATGAAAGTCTGAACAGAAGATGCAAAAGTGGTGTTGCGTCTTCACTTTTTAGAGTGAAGAAGAATGTAGAATCTTCCTTCTTCTCATCTGCGCCATATGTGACGTAAACGTGCAAACGATGTGAGCAGATCTGACCAGAGTTTTGTGTCTTGGAGTGTACTACAGAGGAGTGTATTCAACTTTTCCATTCTGGAGGGTGGTTTCAGATTTTTGCCTTTTTAAGCCTCAAAAACACCATCATCGTCTAAAGGAAAGGCACTTCCGATAAAATATTTGTATATATGTCCTTTTTACCCGCAAGCATTCTTGTGTAAACAGGCCCTAAGTCCTAGTTCAGTCTGAATTTTTATCATGCCCATGTGCAAGTGTTACTTCACCCTGGAAGTTTGGTGGAACCCTGAGCACACTTTAAAAGGAAATGCAATAACAAGCAACTATGCAATCAACTGCCCTGGGAATCAAACCCACAGCCCCGTTAATACATCCTTCATACCGGCTCCGTCCCAGGTGTGAGAGAGCTGGAAGTGCACTTCTCCGGATCTGTTTAGGGCCAGTCTCAAACATCTTTTATACACAGCCTCCATCACTCCTCTTTCAAACAGGATGTGCACTTTAAAAACAACCAAGCTGAACAAAGTGCTACAGTATTAAAACACTCTGCATAAAACAATAAATAAAACAATTAAAACTGTATAAAATTTGAATAAGTAATACATAATGTCAATATCTCAAAGAGCGTCAAAGGCCACAGTGAACAAGTGCGTTTTACGAAGAGATTTAAAAATGGGTACAGAAGAAGTTCATTCCACTATTATATATATATATATATATATATATATATATATATATATATATATATATATATATATATATATATATATATATATATATATATACACTTTTTTTTTTTTATACATAACAAACTAATAAAAGATTTTTAAAATGGATCCTAAAGTGCACTGGCAGTCAGTGAAGGAAGGCTAAAATTGGGGTAGAAAAACATCCTGCCCACCTCTACATCTGGGGAGAGTAGTAGTAGTAGTTGTTTTCGTTTTAACGTCCTAGATGTCTCAGAAATTGCATTGATTAACTGCATGGAGATGTTACAGATTTGCATAAAATGTTCCACAGTATGACATTAAACTTCTCTTTCTATTTCTTACAAATGTTTTCAGGAAAAAGCAACAGAATAACTTAATTACCTTCAATGCTTCTTGAAATGATTTATGATTAAGGGCAGGAAAGAGCACGGAAAGCAGACAGAATTTCTTTAATTAACCCAAACAATGTTATCTTTGAGTTAAGCAGCCGGTTTGAAATTCACATGGTGTAGTGTCTTCTCAGCTCAGACAAGTGTGTAATACCAACCACTGTGATGTAAAATGCATCCAAAGAATTAATGTTAAACAGTGGAATAAGTCATGTTTTTAGTCAAACCACAGAAGCGAGGCTCAGTCTTTAAAAAAAAAAAAAAAAACATGTCTGGAGAAGCGTCACAGCCTTGGTCAGTCTGTAGATAAACTGTCAGTGTAAAAGAGTAATAAGGACAGTGTAACAGATTTGACAGGGTGAATGACCATGGGATTCAGAGCTGCAATGAACAGACACAAAGCTTAAGAGGAGTTTGCATGTTTTAGCTTTCTCCCGTGTTATAATTTTGTTTTCTCACCAAAAACATGCCTGAGGTCTGAGATGTTATCCATGCATGTTGAGTAATTTAGCGATGTCTCCTGGGCCTTATTCAAACCCTCCTTTTGGTTAGCTGCAAGACTCTGTCCAATGCTCAGCCCTCAAGCTTCCCTTGTGACAATTCTTTATAAATATACAAAAGCAGGGATAAAAACTGTACTACAACTTCACAAACCTGGTGTGAAGTGCGGTAGTTTCATTACCGGGGTGTACTCTGAATGTGTTGTGATAGTGCTGTGAAGGAGGAGTGGAAAAGGGATGAGTTTCAGAGCATCAAAAGTGAAAGCGAAACTTGTATTATAGTTATATAAATATAGCATTTTCAAGACAGTGAATGGTAGCATGCTGATCTAAATACGTAATGTTTTAGAAGTAATTATTCCCTCCTTAGAGATTTGAGAAGAGACACTATAGTTTTTTTGGTCAGTTTGGTCTCATCATGAAAGTTTTCATGTGGAAACAACAATATTGTCAAATCTACACAGAAAGATCTTTTATTATTTTATTTTATCAACTTGCCTCCATAGAATCAAATGGGGCATTGTAATTTCAAAGGCCTAAAGGATCACTTTTTAAAATAATGCCTACATACACCAACTGTGTATTTAACACAATTTTAACAGATCGTACAGAAGGATATATTCATACTTAACTCCAAGCCTGATTTATTGAAACTTTGACTCTAAGTTTAAGTTTTTCCTATTCACCTGAAGTGAACTGAAAAAGTTGTATGTGAAGCAATACAGACAGACTTATTCTATTGCAGTGAGAAAGCTGTAGGTTTAGTTTGGGTAAAACTTATTTTATTTTTTATTCTATGCTACAAATGCATTGATGACTTAAATGTAATGTAAATGGCATGTAGTGGCATTGTAATAACTAAAATTAGATAGGTTCAGATCTAGTAAAAATTTTAGTCAATAGGTTGTCAAGCAGCAAGTTTCAATTTGCAAACTGAAGTAGTCCAAGAGTTATGACGCTGGAGTTCTAATGCAGGAGAAGTTTATTCATTGGACCTGGAGACATGAACATTCAAGACATTGTGATGGTCATTCCAGTCTAGTCTAGTCCAGTTCAGTGTGGCTATGCTACCACTGTAGGGAATATTATAGCTCTGACATAGGCCAAGAAAACAAAGGCTGAGCTGACAGTATTGGGATGGTACACCACAACAGTGTAATTTCTCTGTCAGGCCATGTACCTCGATTTTGAACCATGACCGAGAAACAACTGTCCTAAATTGCTTCTTGGTTCTCATGCAAACATTTTTCATCCCTAAAATGCTGTTTTTATGCTTCAATGAATGGTGTTTAGGACATTCCTGAACTAAAAGAAAATGCCAGGTTCAGGCCCCATAATGAGGTAGAATCCAAAGTGCAGTGTAACAGAAAATGTGACAGAAAATGCAGGTTTGGAGATTCACCTAAACAAGTAAAAAACAACCAGATGAATATTCTAAATCCAAGTAATTTGAATGTAATTATGTTTCCTTTATTTGTTCTGAATAAGTTTATGATATGGTCTGAACTTTAACCCACAGATGTGCATTCTTCTTCTAACAGTGATGTCCTGGCTCCACTGTCACATCAAATGAAATGAAGCACCAAATGAAACAGAAAGGAGCGGTCAGCCTGCTCTCTGCTCTCTTCTCAGACACAGGTCTTGTCTTTTTGGTCATGTCCTCAGCTCCAGTCTGTCAAATTCACACTAGAATAAAACGTGAGATATTCTGACTTCCACTTCAGGCAGAATTCTGGTCCAATCAGTGTCACCTGTACAGCCCGAGAGCCGAGAGCCCCTTCTCAAATGCAGAGGGATCCAGATCCTTAAAAGTCCTGGTTTGATCACAAAGTACAGGCTGCACTCACCCATTTCAGTTTAAAAGTTTCACATTTAATTAAAGGTGCACTGTGTAACTTTCAGCGTGGTGGAGGGTCCATAACCTTGAAAATGTCATAGCTTTGCCTGGATTTTTCCACAGTATGATATTAAACGTAAATATTTCCATGGAGAGAAGCACTAAGCCAATTTACAGGTCTGATCTGTGGAGAGGTGGTCCCGCTTACAGTACAAAGCATATTTTCCAAGGTATTGTTTTATTGTAAATACACCTATAATTAAATAAAAATAACTTTTAATGTCGTACTGTGGACAAAACCAGCTGTTGGACGGAAGTTACATAGGACACCTTTAACATAACCTATTTGTGTCCGGGTTCATACTTGGTTGAAATCAAATATTTCTTTTATTGATAGCAATTGTAATTCTAACTTATTTTTAGTTAGTCATACATTGGACACGATGGCCAAGTTTATGCTTTCATTTGGTGTTTTGGTTCTCAAGATGATTATCCAAAAGTAGAATGAGTCTCACATGAACATCGCATTTGGGTTGCGAGCTCAAATACTGAAATCCAGGTACTTTAAACCTAAAAAACCTATACCTTATCTGAATTATCTCTACTTAAACCCCAGAGCCTACAGCCAATCATGATTCAGTGCTAGTGCAGCCTTACCAAGACCATAACTTTTTTTGTTATGTTAGATTTTGAAAA
This sequence comes from Boleophthalmus pectinirostris, assembly GCF_026225935.1. Classification (NCBI taxonomy): domain Eukaryota; kingdom Metazoa; phylum Chordata; class Actinopteri; order Gobiiformes; family Gobiidae; genus Boleophthalmus; species Boleophthalmus pectinirostris. Next base: position 11,528,307 of record NW_026571018.1, read on the forward strand.
GTTGTAAGAGAGATGGGGTTATGGACAAACAAAAGCATAATTTACAGAAGATACATTGGCGTTTAATACAATGGCACATTTGCATTTTTTCTCATTGTACACCACAGTATTGGTCTAAAACAAATTAATAATAAAAACAGGTTCATTGATTTCTTGCTCAGAACTGCAGAAGTGAATCTTGACTATCACAATCGTAAGACAGTAGAGTGGATGGGGATGGGGGGAAGTACTTCAGCCTCAAATGCACTACTATATATGAATCGAAACACAACTCAGAGTTAGATTTTGGTTACTATCAATAAATACAACAATGCACCATCTTTCTTCATTTTTTTCTCCATCGGTGGCCATATTGTTGGTCTGGAGTGTAGAGAAGTGTAAAGTTTGAGGATTTTTAGGTCCCGGAGGAGAGATGCCAGATCCAGACTTATATTCTCCCCTCCGTTGATCTGGGCTGCAGCCTCAGGCCAAGTGTAGCTGGATTTCGCATGTGTTAACTTTAAATGTACATTATATCAAGCAGTGGAGCAGAGTCTGCCCATAGGGACGGTGTTGTCACTACTCGGTCTGTAAAAGTTATGTTTCTGGACAGATTTGAAATATTCTTGAGGTCGCCAGAGATATCCTTAAATTTGTACTTTTTCTGCTCCATTGTTTCAGCAAGAAAGTATTGGATTTATTTACCACTTCACGTCACTTCCAGATTTGGTGCTTTACTCCTTCACTACTCAGCCTCAAAGCCTCAAAGCTCCATTGTCATAGTTGCCTTGTGGAAGATTGATGAAAACGAGGCTGCCAGTCTTGCTTATAACAGTTGGCAGGATTTAAACTTCTCCACACCTTTTCCACTATCTCCAAAACACTAGACCCTCTTTTCTGTATCCTCTGCTTTGTCTGACTTTCTCCTTTGCCCCATCTGCCCCTCTCCTCTGAAAGGATGCACCGATCTGATAATGGTATCGGATAACGGCTTCCAGATATTGGTTCTGGAAATATCCTGCACAAATAAATTGATATAATAAGACTATTTACTAGTTGTAATCAGCACAGAAAGTCTCAGAATGTTTGAAGTCTAATTTTACACCTTACACCATTTTAAACCTTTTCAAAATTGTTCTATAGTTGTTTTCAGAGATAAATAATAGCTACATAACACGTCTGGATCAGTTTTGTCTTAATGTATTTATTAAGACAAAATAAATGCGGTTTTCAGTCTCTGCACTGGTATCGGCTGATATGAGTATTGGCAGATACTTAAAACCATAATATCGACATCGGTATAGGAAATGAAAAACTGGATTGTGCATTTCTATTCCTCTGCTCCATTTGACTCTTTCACTATATCCAATAAATATCCACTTTAGTCTCTGGGCCCTGTTGTTAGTTACCCTCCACTGATAATGCATACTGCCACACCATATCCATAATTACACTTAATTACTGCTGATTGTATGTTGTGGTTGGGTAAAGATATGATATAGATTAAGTAATATTAATGATTAGGTTCAGCATTTGTGAATTTACCTTTTGCATATTTCTCATAAAATGACAATCCTTACATTGGCTCCCTGTTCTTTTAAGCGTCCACTTTAAGATCCTGATGCTGACATTTAGGGCCCTACATGGCCAGGCTCCTGCTTATATTACAGATCTGATAAAGCTATACACCTCCGCCTGTAGCCTGAGGTCTACCAACCAAAATCTGCTAATGGTCCCTCAGACAAGTTTTAAAATGCGAGTTGACAGATAATTTCAAGCCGTCTCCCCTAAACTCTGGAATGAACTGCCTCCTTACCTACACTCTGTAAATGGTGTAGATGCTTTTAAAAAGCAACTATAAATGTTTCTCTTTGAACAAGCCTTGCGGCCCCTTCAGGTTTAGAGCTCTTATGACTGATATTATTTTATTATGAATGTATCTTCTGCTGTTTTTTTATCTTTTTGTATGTAAAGCACTTTGTGACCTATGTCTGTGAAAAACACTATATAAATAATTTTTACTTGCTTGCTTGTTGTTACCTCTAATACATATGTGGACTTGTGTTTTGTTTCATTCACACATGTTTGAATAATCCTTTTTTATTAGTCTGTCTACAACTCCAAAGCTCAAAATGCTAAAAATTCCACCTTCTGATGTTGTGAAGTTAACTGTTTCAAGTTAAAGGGACAGTTCAGATTTTGGACACAGGACGTGATTTCCTAGTGAGCCAGAGTGTTGGAGAGAGGTCACTGGTGCTAGGCTAGCACATATCAATGGTCATAGTTGGCCAGCCACTTAAAAACACCCACTCCACAAAGCACCCGAAGCAAATCTATTATTACACCAGACTGTCACTGAAAATGTCTGTGATGAGAGAATAATGTTTGAAATAAAACTAACCTTGTATCGCATGAATCGTCACATGTTGAGGGACTATTTTCTCATATATCAGTCCGCCCCTGCCAAGCTTTCTATCAGGAAGTACAAATCGCTGCTGCTGCTCAGACATAAATCCTTTAAATGCAAGGTTGGTTTTACTTCTAAAATTATTCTATCAACACAGACATTTACATCGACAGTCTGGCATAAAAACAGATTTGCTTCGGGTGCTTTGTGGAGTGGGTAAGACTGTTTTTAATGGCATGATAACTATGGCCATTGACATGCACTAGCCTAGCACCAGTGACCTCTGCAAATACAAGGACTGGATGGAATATTTTAAAAAGTGTCTCCACACGATCTCCAACACTCAGGCTCACTAGGAAAAGAGGCTCTCTGAACTGTCCCTTTAACCTTTTGTTCAGTAGACCAATTCCAGAGCAGAAATCATCCAAATGATTCTAGTGAAGTTGAATGAAGTTTAAAAACACAGTGGAGCACTTCTTGTATTACCACATGACATCACAAGGTGGAACAGAGTGTTTTCTGTATGAGAAAAAACACAGCCTAAATATGCAGGATTTGTGTGAATGAAACAAAACACAACTCCAGGTCTGTTTGTGATGAGGAAACAATATGATAACATAGATCAGAAAATAGCATAATATGGGCCCTTTAAAGTTGACATATGAATTAGGAACACAGAAAAGGTGTGAGGGTTTCTTTCTGCCCCTCCTACCCCTCCTTTCCCTGCTCCCTCTTCCCTTCTCTCACCTTATTTGTTTTTTCCTGGGCGGGTCCCCAAATCATCTCACCTGCTGAGCTCCACTCCTGATCCTCGTCAAGTAATCATCTCCTGCAATAAAAGACCTGCTGACCTGCTCTCCAGTGCCAGATCGTTCCGTCAACCAAGTGTTCTTCCGTTTTGGAGCCAGCCTCATCCCGTTACCACCAGTTTCTGTAAGCCTCCAGTCAGCCTCCATCTCCACAGACCTCCCATCTGCAGCCAACCCGGACCCGTCCTGCCTCCCCTGGAATCTATCCCCCCGCCAAGACTATTTTTTTGTAAATAAAATACCTTTTTTTCCCTCTGCATATTTGGGTCCGTCCAGTGATTCTTTAACAAAAGGGACATCAATACATTTGAAACATTGCATTTTTACCACGAGTCACTTTTTTTACCCTCTATTATCTAATTTACTCACATCTTTTCATCTCTGTTCAGCTCGTCTTCATTGTCCCCAGTTGTTCTCTAATCCTTTCCAGTTTTGTGTGTTTTTGGGAGGGCTGGATGATAGATGCGAGACCGGGGGAGCATTGCTGCCAGAGAAGCCCAGAGAGGAGTCACTGTGCTGGGCCTGAACTCTCCCAAAGCCCTGCTCGTTAAACTCATCATGGGAAACTAATGAGGATGGATCTGGAGCTGGGGCCCTGTGGTAACACTACAGTCGACTGCTGTGCATCTGCCCCGGCTTTGATGGGTCCATGGGGGCAAGAGGGTGTAAGCCCACAAAGCAGAGGATTTGGTCCCAGCTCAGACCATACTGCTGTTATGTCCTTGGGCAAAACACTTCACAATATGTATCAGGGAGTATGAATGTGAAGAGACTGTATATAAAAACAATACTGCTGCTCGGGTCTCGGGATCCTGAATACGCACTTCTCCAATAAATTATGAAGTTGTGAGTCTAGTCACATAGTTTATCATAAACAAAATATAAATGTTTTGGGGATGAAAGAGAAAAGTAAAAAGAAATTACAACCAAGAAGCATTATGATCCAACATTATACTGCTGGCTATAACCTAAGCTAATTAACAATAAAACATAAAATATTATCCAGATACATTTGTAAAAATAAACTTTTGCTATTCAGTGAAGAATACAAGTTATTATTATTAGTTTATCTTTGTTAATTTCTTTTTTGGTTTGTTTGTTGTTTGCAGCACCAGTAAAAGAGACATTGGACAATTGACAAACTGATCCGTAAAGCTGTTCATGTGATTGGCTGTGAGCTGGAGACATTTGTCACAGTAAGGGACAGGAGGACACTGGACAAACTGCTCTCCATCATGGACAGTCCTGCTCACCCACTGCACCAGACTATAGAGGGGCAGATAATACTCCCTACAACTGTACAACAACCCACCCACTGCACCAGACTATAGAGGGACAGAAGAGCTCATTCTCCAACAGGCTCCTATAGCTCTGCTCAAACAGTGAGAGATACAGGACTGCATTTACACTATACTCCATACACCTGTACAACAACTCACCTTTATATAACAGATAATACTCCCTACAACTGCACAACAATGTAAGAGAATTTAAGTAATGTATCTTCCACATACATCTCAGTTTAACATTGACTCACAAAAGCTATTTACACCATGATCTTCCAATCATTATCTATCTAAATGGTCATAGTCAAGGGGCATGAACACTCAAAGATCATACTATGTTAACTTTTGAAATCATACTATGTTCACTTTTCAAATACCCCAGGCCTGTATTATTGATGGTAAATAAACTTCTCCTGCTTAAGACATCCAGTTGGTCTCCAGCCTTTTACTTCCACCGTTTCTTGGACGAGCTGGAAACTTCTACAACAAACAACTCACCCTTATGTAACAGATCACCCTATGCCCTATCAATAAGCATATCAAGTGTTGCACTGTCTTCCAATGACCTCTTGTATAGAGCTGAGAATTTATATTTTATTCCTTAGTTTTCTCTTTTATTTGACTTTTACATTTATATTTATATAATTATGCCTTATTTCACACCTGTCTCTTTCTTTCTTTTTTTTACTACTTATTTTATTATTACCATTTATATTTTTTACCCTTTGTTATTATATTTTATTGTGACGTGTGAGCCACTGTGTCTAAATAATTTCCCTTGTGGATCAATAAAATTTGTCTAAGTCTAAATGCAAAGTACAAACGTAAGAGTAAAACTTCAACGTCCCATTGATGTTATGTTTGTTATGACTCAAAATACATTAAAAAGTACTTAAAATTTGGGCTAAAATGCCCTTTTTTTATACCAAAAATGGTGTCTTCAGTAATAGAACAAGGACATAACACCAATATTCAAAAGTAGCTGACTGTGATTGGTCGATTAAGATGTATTCTGTGTTTTAATTGGCTCAGCTAAATAGCCATATAACCTCATAACACCAAGTGACTCTTCAAAAGTACATCTCGTTTTGCTCAGAAAATCCACAAAAAACACCAAACTCTATAAAAATGTATATAGTGTACAGTGGCCACCCAGGGACAAGAATATATGAATAACTCAACTGTGACAAAAATGTCAGAAAGAACCTTATAATTCTACGGGGTCACAGTGGCCTCTGCTGCTTTCACTCTCACTGTAAAACACCATCACCTGATTAATCCGAATCCATCCACTAAAACTAATGATTTTACACATTCCAATTCTGTAAAACCCATTTCTAACTAAAACAGCCTTGTCTTCCATGCTATTCCCCATCTCATCACTTGCTCATTTCCCATCATGCCTTGTGTCTGCGCTCGCTAACAGCTCAGTATCATTCTGTTCTGATGAGGTCCATTAGCCCCAGTGCAGAACCGCGACGATGAGGCTATGCTAACCGCAGGACCAAAATGGTGGAAATTCTCTCTTAGCACGGGCCATAATTAAATGATACACCCGGCTTCATCGAGAATCCAAATTATACACTCTGTAATGAAGAAAATCACTTCTAAACCAAAAGGGGTAAAACGTATTTGCAAAACTGCTTTAGTGTTACAAGGTTTTAGTTTTTTGTTTTTTTTTTGTTAATTCAGGTATAAACACTGCAGAACCTGATAGCAGTTAACAAATTGTGTTTACTTGAAGTATAAGGTTACTCAGAGTTCATGGATGTTGCACTGAATATTTTAAAACTCATTTAGAATCAATCAATTCTTACAGCGTTCGTTATATAATGTCTCCAATTTGTAACACTTTGGGTTGGAAAGTTCAAAGCGTACTTCATTTTTAGAAAAGTTTAAATGTATATTGGTTTACTTGTAAGTCACAGAAAAGTGTTTAAAGAAAATACTGATACTGTAAAAAATAATGGAACAGATTAGAATTATCTGTGAACCAATGCCTTTTGTTTACAGTATTTAGATAGGAAAGGCATTTATTTTTGTGATAGTTTTTTTTCTTTAATGTGGATAAAACCAGTACGTACAGACAATTACCCATATTATAGTTGTTTCTCCTTGCCATGTACTTGCTCAACATTGTATTTGGAGTGATTTGCACATGTTTGAGCAATCTTTTAACTTATTTTCAAGATGCCGCATTGTCGTTCATTTCCTGTTTTCACTCCCACTGACATACGCCCACTGCTCCATACTTACTTTGTTCTCCAGTTTTATTTTCGTAATCAGTGATAAACGTAGGATTCGGCAGTGTTGTGAAGTCATTTTTACGGAAGCCAGGAGGGCTCATAACAAACACAAACGGCGCAACAAATACAAACGAGACAACACAACAAAAAGTCACAACACACCAAAAAAAAGCCACAACGAAAGTGACCGCGGGACTCTATTTTACTGCAAACGCCACAGCAAACCAAAAAGCCACAACGGAAGTGACCGCGGTACTCTATTTTCTGACGGACCAAGCAAAGCGTTAAAGGATCAAGCAGGAAGTGAATGGGAAAAGCTGAAGAAGAACAAGAATGTGAAAAGTAAAGGAACGAAGAAGTGAACGAAGTTGGAAATGTAAGTAAACGTAATTTAAGTTGTGGCCAGGATTGATGTCACTGTCTGACCGTCACTTGGTCAGTCGGAAAATAGAGTACTGCAGTTACTTCCTTTGTGGCTTTTTGGTTTGTTGTGGCTTTTTGTTGTGTTATGATGTTTGCATTTGTCTTGTGGCGTTTATTTTTGTTGCGGCGTATGCGTTAAAATAGAGTCCCGCAGTCATTTCCGTTGTGGCTTTTTTTGTTGTGGGTTTTTGTTGTGTTGTGGCATTTGCACTTGTGTTGTCACGTTTGTATTTGTTGCAACGTTTGCATTTATTATGAGCCCTCCTGGCATCCTTACATTTTAGTACAAATAAAAAATATTTACATATATCCATCGGAGGTGCTGACAACTTCACTTTGTTGTGATGACATTTACAGTGAAATCATCTCTTATTGGGCCCGTCTGTGTTCTAACGCACAAGTTATTGCACTCATTTCTTTTATTAAGTTGTTTTAGATGAATAATGTGATTTAAAATGTGCAAATTATAACTTTATGATCCACAGGTGTCATGGATTATAACTATAAAGCCGACACAAGCACAGTATGTCTTCTTTAAACAGCAAATTCCACCATAGGATTCTGATCTGTCCTCTTTCTCAGTTTTATTGTTGGATGAGGGATAAACCCACAAGAAGTTATGTATTTTAAATTATTTTTCCCATTAATTTTGCGATCCTCTGAGCTCAAACTGTTTCCTTTTCAAATATATTTGTGTCTTGATCCTTTGAGTCCCAATGGAGAAGTTGATCCAGAAAGCAAACATCCCAACAAGAGCTGTGCAAATATTAATACGGCTTTGTCAACAAAATTAACCAGTACTTACTCAGATGTGACCAGCAATAGAGGATTTTCATTTTACCTATTGAACAAACAAACAATTGAATAAAGGATTGCGGTTCTGGTTTTGTTTTAACCCCGATGCCCTGCCACACTACACCCTGCATGGAAATAAGTAATTCTTTTCCTGAATTCGCTACAAACCTTCTTCTCAGTGTGACTCGGCATTTCTTATTCTCACCACTGCTTTGGGCACAATGCATTATGGATGGCATCATGTCACCTTCAGGAGGCGCCGGCGAGTAGCTGAGGCTTTAATACAGAACATAAAAAACACATAGATCCACAGAGGAGAGAACATAAAAGTACAAGGAAGGAGACTGCATGTACTGAACCAAAAGTACTCTTTACTGTCCCTGCTTCAATAAGTCCTGTCAGGAGCACTGAGCGACTCTGGACTGTCTCGTTGTGAGCCAAGAATGCTAACCACTCTGCCACCATACACTTACATATGTGTGCCATTCTAGGAAATATGTAGGTCTGCACGGTCACTGTTTTGATAAATAAACTACAATCGCAACTGAACCTGGACTGTACCTAATTTGTACTGTCTTACAAATATGATAAACAGAACTAATTCATTTTAAACAGACTGCAGTGGTCCAAAGTTATTCCTCACTTACTTAATGCATTCCGAGTAATTCTTCACCACAGTTAGTTTCAGAGTGGAGTTCTGCACTCATACTCAATATTTGGGAGAAAAAAGCATAGAGAACATATTTAAAGGGACAGTCCAGAATTTTGGACATAGGGCCTCATTTCCTAGTGAGTCAGAGTGTTGGAGACGTGTGCAGACACTTTTTTGAATATGCCATCCAGCCCTTGTATTTGCAGAGGTCACTGGTGCTAGGCTAGTGCATGTCAATGGCCATAGTTATCCTGCCAATAAAAACAGTCTTACCACAAAACACCCGAAGCAAATCTATTATTACGCCAGACAGTCGATGTGAATGTCTGTGTTAATAGAATAATTTTAGAAGTAAAACCAATCTTGCATTTGAAGGATTTATGTCTGAGCAGCAGCAGCACGTTGTACTTCCTGATAGAAAGCTTGGCAGCGGTGGACTATATCATCTAGCACCTATCTTACCAGGAAAGTATAATTCCGCTGCTGCTGAGAAAATAGTCCCTCAACATGCAACGAGTCATTTGTTTTATTTATTCTATCAACACAGACATTCACATTGACAGTCTGGAGTAATAATAGATTTGTTTCAGGTGCTTTGTGGAGTGGGTAAGACTGTTGTTAGTGGCAGGATAACTATGGCCATTGACATGCACTAGCCTAGCACCAGCGACCTCTGCAAATACAAGGACTGGATGGAATATTTTAAAAAGTGTCTCCACACGTCTCCAACACTGGCTCACTAGGAAATGAGGTACTATGTCCAAAATTCTGGACTGTCCCTTTAAGCTTTTATAATTCTTATTATATGGACAGACCATGCCTCATGTGAAAGCTCAAAAACTCCAGAATTTACTCACTGAGCTACAGAGCCTGCACTAGCACTGATTCATTATTGGCTGTAAGTGCTGGAATTAAACAAAATTAACTCTTTTGAGCTTTAAGCCATGTTATAATTTTGTTGCCTCATCATAAACATACCTGGAGTTGTGTTTTGTTTCATTCACACATGCTTGAGTAATCTTTATTATTAGTTTGTCTACATTTCCAAACCTCAAAATGCTCTGGTCCATCTTGTGACGTCATGTAGTTTTCAAGTTTGCCTTTTACCTTTAGTTCTGTAGAGATAAGTGATTCCTGAACTGATCCAAATGGTTCTAGTGAAGGTGTATGGAATTTAGAAACACAGTGGAGCGCTTCCTGTTTTATCCCATGACATCAGTTGGAACAGAGTGTTTTCTATTTGCGAGAAGAACTAAGAGAAGCCTAAATATGCAGAGTTTGAGTGTTAAATGTGTGAATGAAATAAAACTCACCTCCAGATATAACATAGATCAGAAAACAGAGAAATATGGGGGCCCTTTAAAACAACTGGATTTAGTCCAACGGAGCCCAAATGAGAGCCCCCTGTGAGGCTCATTCTGCTTTCTGACTCTTGAGAGCCAACACATGAATGGTGTCCCCTGTGTACACAACATACAGCTGTTGAATAAACCCCTTTGCCCTTTCAAAACAAAGCTCTTTGTTAACCACACATCTTGTCAAAGTGAAAAATTAAACAAAAACCACTGTTTTTTAAAAATGACATAAATAAACAGCCTAATGTCAGAGCCTGTGTTCCTGTGGGCTTCAAACAGACATTTGAACATTCTCCACAAAGGAAAAGGAGGGCCGGATCACAACTAAGTGCAGCCAAATTAGCACAAATTAACAGAAGACATTGATTTGAGCAGAGAAAGGTTAATGTGGTTTGTGACTCTGCGTCTGAGAGAGTGTCAGGAGGAATGAGGAGCCGGAGGGGAGTGAGGAGACTGTGCCCAGGAAGAGAGAGGGAGGAGAGAGGGGGAGGGAGAGAGAGAGAGAGAGGAGAGAGGAGAGAGGAGGGGACTCAGGGTACCGTGCCCAGGAAGAGACAGCGAGGAGAGAGGGAGAGGGAGGAGAGAGACGGGGAGAAAGAGGGGGAAAGAGAGAAAGGATGACCCTGAGAGGTACTGTGCCCAGGAAGAGACAGGGAGGAGAGGAGGAGAGAGTAAGAGAGGGGGAGGAGAGGGGAGGGTGGAGAGGGGGATGGAGGGATACTGTGCCCAGGAAAAGAGAGGAAAGGAGAGGGGGGAAGGAGAGAGAGGAGGGACAAGAGGAAAGACAGAGAGAGACAGGAGGAGGAGTAGACTGGGAAGAGCTGCACCCACAAAGAGAGAGATGGAGAGCGAGGGAAGGGGAGTGAAGGGAGAAACAGAGAGACTGGGAGGGAGAAAGAGATGGAGGAGTGAGAGATGGAGAGAGAGAGAAGGAGGGAGACCGGACTGGGGAGAACCACTGAGAACTGCACCCAGGAAGAGAGAGGGACAAAGAGAGGGGGCAAATGGGAGAGAGACGGGGAGGACAAGGAGAATGGAGGGAGGCGAAGGGGACTGGAGAGAACCATGGAGAACTACTCCAAGGAAGGGAGGAGAGTGGTAGAGAGACAGAAAGAAAGAGAGAGAAAATAAAGAGAGAATGGAGAACTACACCCAGAAAAAGAGGGACAGGGAGATTAGAGAGAGTGAGAGACAGTGAGAGGAAAAGGGGACAGGGAAGAACCATAGAGAGAGTGGATAAATTTAAAGAGAGGATGGAGGTTGGAAGAGAAAATAGAGAGAGAATGAAGAGAAAGAGTGGAGACAGGGGGTATAGAGTGAAGGAGGGAAGTGAAGGGACAGCGAGAGAGAGTGGGTTTGAGACAGCCAGAGGAGTGGAGGAAGATAATGAGAATTCACATATAGTTTAAATGTAGATTGAGCTCGTACAGAGACAGCAGAGCTAAATCTGTGGAGGTGAAGAGGAGGAGAGAGGGAGGAGGCTGCTGGTTCTGCTGCTGCTGCATTGAAGATGAGGAGGAGGAGAGTGGACACTACTGAAAATGCCGAAAAGAGAGGAGAGAGTGCATTTAAGTAAAGGTTGAGAGGCAATCATAGCAGGCTCTGATGGTTGTGGCGATAGAGAGGAGGAGAGTGATACAAATGTAGAAATCACACTCGGAGAACAGCTGTGAGTGGCAGAAGCTGTTTTTAGTGACAATAGTGAGTTATGAAATCTGCACCTGCTAGAGCTTAAAACTTGGACTCCTATGATGAATACAAACAACTACATCTGCTTAAAATTTAGTTGACTACTGTGACATTAAATAAAATTAAATACTGAAATTACTGAGACTCTGCCGGTTACATGTAAAATAATATTTAAAGTGCCTATAACAGATTGGAGTGCTCATTTGACAAGGACACAAATTGAAGATTTTACAAAACATGTTACTTTTTCCCTAGTTTGGTAAAAAAAAAAATTGTTTTTACTTCCTTGTTGAAAATTACAACATTGCACTCCCATAATTGTTACCTGTCAACAATGCTGTAAAGTGGGCCAAAACTCCTCTTAAGTACAGAGAGAGAGACAATAAAACAATAAAATTATAAGAATACACCTTCATTTGGTTGAATTAATGTTTAAAGTATCAGAAAAAAATATGTTTCTAGCATAAATTGTGTTTAACTTTTGGACAGAATTCTCCCTATAGTGTGATGCCATCAATATAAAACTCTCCACATCCTGTAATTTTCGAAAGTTTTTGTTCAACTTTTCTTTGCAAATTGGTTCTTGGTTGATGTAAAAGTATAATTTATATTTACAACAGGTTTTATCTCACCAAAACAACAACAAGGGATGAGACAAGACCTTGTGTCTCATGGTTAGAAGTTGGTGAGTTACATCTCTTATAGTTCCAAAAAAGAATGGCAACAAAAATATTAACCAAAACAAAAAATCTAAAATTGTTCATCCAAAATTGGAAACTGAATGTCACAACTCATATATTAGGCATTTGTTAAAATTTTGTCTTGTCTTGTATCTCACCTTGTGTAAACTGTGTCCCATTTCATCGCTATTTACCACCAAGCTCTAATCTCTTTATATGAGATGGTATGTTCTCAGTTCTCATCTGTGAAGTCAAGAAAGCTCTGCAGAGGGGAGCAAGAGTTCTTGAGCGCATTAGTGGTTGTAGTCTGCCCTGCATTGAAGACTTGTACATCAGCAAGTGCAGGACAAAAGCGTATAGCATCATGGAGGACTAAAGGCCAGGACCATCAAACTCTGGACCAGCTTTTATCCTGATGCTGTTAGGCAGATCAATTCTGTCATGTATCCCTGACACAAATGCACCTTACAGAATCACACTGACTTGGAAAGCACTTTAGAAAATGGGAGTGGGTGGGGTCTGTTTTTTAAAGACTGTATTTGGCATACAATATTTTTAAACTATTGTCATTATTGTTTGCGCTGCTGATGACCTGGACCTGAGCGCTGTGTTTTGTTTCTGTGTATTTTTTATGCTGAAATGACAAATATATTCTGATTCTGCCACTCAGTCCCAACATTTCAAAATACAATTGCTTGTATGAGGCTCAAAAAACATTTATTCCTGTACTTTAGACCTTTGTGATTCTTAAAGAGGAGGTATTTTACTTTTATTGAGTATTGATTGCTAACACAATACATATTTAGATCAGAAAATTATATATTCGCTGATAACAACACATATTCAAATGTGTAGTTTCACTTTCCTCTTTTTGCTCTCCACACTAAGTTACATCCCCTTCAGAGCACTATCACTTATCACTGCTACTGAAACTACTGCACATTGCATCAAGTATGTGAAGTTGTAGTGTATTGTTATGCATCCTTCTATTGTATATTTATGGGGGGAAATGTAAAGAGCATGAGTGATGAGGGCTTGTGGGTTGAGCTTTGGGTAGGATCACACTGCCAGCCATAAGGAGGTTTCAAATAGCGCCCGGGAGAGATCACTAAATTGCTCAGACATGCATGGATGACATCTAGAACCACTTCTGGCATGGTTTTTGACAAGGGAACAACATTATAACATGGCGTTTCAAATGTGCAGTCGTACAGTACACTTCCTCCTCCCCTTTTGCTTGTATTTTGGTGGCTCTGTCTCAAACATGTTCATTTATATTCACTGAGTTTGTCCTGAGGAGAAGAAGCAATGCATTTTGTATTCGACACTAATGCACATAAGACACGGCAGGGTTTATAAATAATGACGCAGGCTGTAGGCACTTGGTTCGTCTACCTTCACGTCCCTGGGGCCTTGCACAGCTCTGACGAAGCTCTTTAAACTGTATTAATATCTAAAAATGCCTTCCTCCTTGTGTCGGATTAGGTTGAAGCGACAGGGGAGCGTGGTTCAGTTTGTTATAATGATGTTGAACTCACTGTCAGCATTAAAGGCGCACCAACATAAATAAATAAACAGTCTTCCCACAATTAACTGGGCGGTGTCAAAGTAGCTTTATCAAACCTTCTTGCTCATCTGCTTCTTCTTACTGTTGGTTAACCTGGCTCACACTAGAATGACATGTACATCACTCTGCATTAAGTTTTACACATTATCAGTATGGAACGGCTCTCACTGAAAGCCGTTAGAAAACACAGAGAGTCATGGCAACTATTTGAATTTGACTGGTTGAAGCTTCACAGAAGCGGAAAAATTTAAGTTTAGTTATACCCAGTTGAAAGTAAAGCTTCTTTGTCCACAAATGCACAATCACCTACCTACTACATGTTTTTCACAAACAATAGTCTCTATTGACGCTAAAACAGGCTTAAGTATCTCTGTTGGTGCACCTATGTTTGTTTTGGTTCATTTCGGTGCTTCACCTTTGATTTTTGCACAAATCTCAGTGCTGTGACATGATTGGTCCGGCCCTATCTTACCAGCAGGGGTTGAGTTAATGAACCTCACAAATATTGCAAGAATCCATCTTATAAATGCTAATAATACATTCAAGATAAGTAGCAAAAATAGCAAGAGACTGGTGTCAAATAATAGCCAGGCTGGCGCCACCTAGTGCGTCCACTCAATTTCATTTCTCTCCAGCTCCTAGGTCAGGAATCGGAATACACTAGACGGCTCGCAAAACACCCGGAAGTGCAAGTTCAGGCACCAGCCAATCAGCGAAGAGTCATATATTCTGTGTTGTCAATGATTTAAAGCCAGATCAAAGAAAATGTTTGGTGAAATTCATCAAGGGGAAAGATGTTATTGCGCTTCTTAATTCTTCTTAAAAATCTTAATATTCCAGTTAGCCCCATTAGCGGTGCATTACATACGTCACAACCAAATAGCAGCGATTGGTTAATATGATGATAAAAAGTACCCACCTACCATCGAGCAAACGAATCCTACCACTGTGAGGTCAGAATCAGGCTAGTCAAATAAGACAAAATTATTTAAATGTATATGTACAAGTATAATACAATAGCATACACACATTCACAAACCTGACACAACAGTAGCAAATATGTGACAAAGAGCACCATTTCTGTTTTGTGCACGCCGTTGTAAAAAACATTCATATAAAACTCCAGCTGTTTCATGCAAAAGGCCATTTCCATTTTACAGAGCGACTGTGGTGTGGAGGGAAACACTGTGAGTATGAGGTGTGACTCCTGCTATAAAATGTATGTGGTGCTGTGGAGCTTGACCCTGGCCTCTGTGTGATGAGACTCTGATGAACACATTGGTCTGAACAAATGTCGCTCTGGCTCTAACGCTAAAGGTCAAGCTCCTCTCGTCATTATAAATATCATTTACCTCAGGCGTGTTCCGCAGATATGTACCAGCTGTTTCCACCACATCAGCGATTCCAGAGTGTCGTAATGTCACATGAACGCAACCCTGTGCATGTTTTATGTTAATGAAGGAAACCAGGATGGATGTCGATACTTTGCCGTGACGTCACAATGTTGGGGTGTGTATGTATGTATTTCTATGGCAGAATGTTCATCAGTCACCATGGAGACACAATAGACACATTAGCAATAACTACCAACAAGTTTTCAGATTGTCTGAAAACAAAAGACGAAAAAATACAAAATGGATGGAAATTATATATTTTTAGGAGCTTGTGATCAATACTCACGTTCACGGTTCTGTTTAGGTGTTTGATTTTCCATAAAAAAAGTGAGGATGACTAACTGAAAAGCAGTTGGCTAATGTGACTGTATCTTGTTTAACAGCACAAATCATCTCCCCTGTTGCAGCTCCAACCAAGTCAGCTCTGTCTGGTCAGATTGTATTAAAATAAAGCTCAGATTAAAGTCTAACTTGCGTAACAGAGCTGCAAAGTAACAGTTGCAGGGAAAACTTTCTCTTGCCCCTAGAATGTGATGATGTTATACTCCAGGATTGGGGGCAAGAGCAAGTTTTGTGGCAGCCCGGTGCAATTAGCACTCTCACCTCACAGCAAGAATTTAACTCAATTCAAGACGTTTATTGTCAAATTTCCATGTGAACATATGAAAAGTTGACATTATGTTCTGACTCTCAATCTTCTAAATTAAGTAATAATAAAATAAAAGGAAAACTCTAAAGTTCTTCTTTGGGGAGACGCAGATTTGTAGCTTCCTGGCTGCCTGGTGGTTGAAGAGGGGAGAGAGTTCAGCATCCTAACAGCCTGGTGGATGAAGCTGTTAGTGATTGTGATGGTGCGGGAACGGAGGCTGCTGTACGTCCTCCCGGAACACAGGAGACTGAACAGATTGTAAGAGGGTCTTGAGTTAGATTTTTTGGTGGCACAAGACTTTTTTGTGTTGTTTCCTCCATGTGCTCCCATTTCTCACCACAAAAAACATTTAGAGTATATGGTTTTTAGATTCTATACTGTGATGATGTTACTCTCAGGTGGAGGACAAGAGCCAGAGTTCCCTATTGATGTTATTTTTAATTACTGACTAAACCCAGGAACTCACTGTATTACAACATAATTTTGCATTTTAACAGTATTCGATTTAGCTGACCCCCACCTGTATTAATTAATATTGACCTATAGAATCTTTTGATGTAATCTAAAACGCAGCAAAAGGCTCCTCTCTTCTGGGCCCAGCACTCCCCTGAAAAAGAGATTGTTAATCTCAGCAGGTTCTGGTTAAATAAAGGTCGATAAAACTTGGAAAGTCAAAACTCAGGTTAACCTAACTCCAGGTCTATTATTAAGCAAGCTGGGCTGGTATTTTAGCCTGATTTGAGCTGTATTTGTAGCCCAGACTTTATTTAGCCTTTTTATCTGGAGTTTTGTTCTCTCCCCGTCCCGTCATGCTCCGGGTCAACAAACCACTTAACTCCTAAACTCAACTTATTTAAATGTCTTCACCCATTTGAACCAGTCCCAACGGCGTGGAGCTAATTTAACTGTCAGGCTGGAGTATTTAGAGTTTCCGTCTGCATAAATATTCAAAAGTTGGTATTTGAGAAAGTTGTTGAACTCAGTTGGAGGTGGGTAAGTGGCTCATTAAAATTCACCTCATCATTGCAGTGTTTTCCCATTCAAAACAGAGCCTCCTCCTCCTCCGCCTCCTCTCCACCTCAGTGAATCTGCAGCCATGGTACGCGTGGTGCTTCGGGCTGACATTAAAGCTTACGACAGGTGCAATGCTAATTTTACTCAGCATTATTTTACTCATTTTATTTTTTTATTTCTTGAAAGAGCTGTCTTGTGAAAGATGAAGGCGTCTGGGCCCGGAGTATTGACGCGTTGACCTTCAGTTCCGCAGGTAATGAGAGTGAAAATCCAGTAAACAGCTTTCCGCCATTTTGTTTTTTCCCCCCACAGACGAAGTAGCTTGAAGATTTTCGCTGCTCATTAATGGAGAGACAAAGTGAGAGTGGCCCATGCACAGGGTCTGGACCTCGCCACGTGTAAAACAACCAACCTGCAGCCATGAGATTTCCCATTTCATTAAGAAGAGTACACAGCAAATGACTGCAGATGAAAGCTATATGCGGAATTGTCAATGTCACAAAGATTGGAGTGGAAGATTAGATGTTTTTGTTTTATTAATTGGGTTCACAACATTTAAGAATCCCTAGTTTAACACTGAGCTGAAGGACAGGTCAGAATTATCAGGTGGAATTAGCTGATTGTGGATTTGTTGACTTGTTTCATGGATAATATCTCTGGACTTACTGGGCCTATCCACATGAAACAAAAACTGGCATGAAGTACAACATGGTCTCTGTCAGTATAGATAAATAAAAGTGAAATTATGTGTTCACAATAGCTTCAGGAAGTGGTGTCATTATTTATTATGATTGTTATGATTGTTGTCAGTGAGGACGCTTCGGGTGACCAGATTTTCTAAATTCTAAACTGGGACACAATTGGGTTGGGATGGTTGGTATAAATAAAATTGTGAAAAGAGCGTGTAACATTGTGCATTCTTGTGTCAGTCATAATCTGAGGGGCTTGGCAAACATGGATTTCTGTATTTTGGCTACACAAATGACAAATTATGCTCCTCTTTACTGTTGGCAGGGATCAGATTGGTCAAAAATTGCGATAGTTCTGTTTTAGTCCTGGTTTAGAGTTGATGTAATCCTTGTTTAGGCTTAGTTTAGTCCTGGTTTAGACTTGGTTTAGATCAGGGGTTTTCAAATTGGGTAAATGTGAGCCTCCCCTTAGAGTAAGTAAAGACAGCTGAGCCCCGCCCCCTGTGAGCTAAACGCCAGTCCTTTCGCCTGCGGCCACCCAACAGTCTACGTGGGCGCACCTTCGGGCCCATCCAGACACTCAGTCCGGGTTCAGTTCTGGTTTAGTCCTGTTCTAGTCCTAGTTCAGTCCTGGTTTAGTGTTCCTGGTTCAGTCCCGGTTTGGTCCACATATGTTGCATCTCCCCGGTGGCTGAAATTGGTAAAAAAAAAAAAAAATGGGAACACACGGGACATTTCTTGTATAAAACTGGGACAAATCATTGTTTTTTTTATAAATCTGATGGGACAGGGGACACAGGGCTCAAAACTGGGACTGTCCCGGGTGAATAGGGACATCTGGTCACTCTATGCTGGTATCAAATATCGGCACTGATACTGACAAATTAGGTGGATCGAGTATCAGCTACATTATATCGGTTAAGCCATTATCCTGGTAAGGTCTTTAATTGACTGTATAATGATATATAATTATTAACAAGCTGATTTTGATCTAGAATGTCTCATAGTGTTTGAACTTTTATTCATACAAATTATACAAAAGTAATACACTGCACATAATCTTTTGAATTCTCGCTAACCATGGTTTAACTGAAGGATAAATGAGAGTAACAAAACACAGTAAGTTAACAAAGAAATAATTGCCATTTTCCATCCCCGCATTGTTATTGGTAAAGTCAGCGTATTTTTAACTGAAAAGGCTGGATCAGTGTAATCCTAGTTGTCATCTGAAAGGATGTTAAACCATGAGATTATTGTGTCCAGTCCAAGTACCAGTTTTACTAATGTGTGCAAATGTGAACAGTCCTTCACTACAACAAGAGCAGGGTTAGAAGTCTCTACATTTCAGATCTCAAACCTCTGCGTCTGATGAATCACGTTTCACCAGAGGAGGGAGCTTTATTCACTGAAGATTCTGGACCCGAGGAACTCCTGAGCCCACAGAGCAGACGTAAGCACAGAGCAAATCCAACCCAAATCCAGAGGAATCGCCAAAAAGTAAAGATAAGTCTGAAGCACACAAGGACTAAAGCTGAACAGGAGAGGAGCAGTGAGGAGGATGGACTTAGTGAAGTTTCCCCATTAAAAGCCTTGAACCAGATTTTTACCTTGTATTTGAGCAAAATGTCTCTTGCCCCAGAACAGAGATAATGTATAAGCAGCTCTTGAGGTCAAAATAAGTGCTAAATGATGTCTGCATCTCTCATCAGAAAAGTGCGTCTAAAAAAAAAAAAAGTGAGGATGTTCAAAATGCCTAAGATAAGTGAGGAAATACTTGGACCAGTGTAAACTGTTTTTCACTTATTTAAGACAGTAAAAAAATGTTACAGCTGCACTATATAATTATAATAAACATATTGCAAAACAAAATTCAGTGAACAAAACTAGCTTCTCTGTTGTTCACTGCCTTATATCTGTCTAAGGGTAAAAGCTAACTAAACTGAAACTAACACACCCTTGTTGTTTACAGTAGGAGTATGGAATATATTAGTTAAATCCATTTAACCACCCTAAGGAGTAAATATTTTTCATAATCATTCATGCACTTAATGAGTCATCTAGCTCCTATTAGCTTTAGCCCTGTTGTTTTCTTTGATAATAGAAATAACTATTAGCGTTTGCGTTTGCATCAGAGTTGAAAGATCTTGCCTGAAGACAAAACAACAAGCACAGGTCAAATGAGTTAACACCTAAGCTCATTTGCTGTGGTTTATTAAGACTAATTAAAGCATAATTATTATAAAGTGATGCCTGTGTATGTTATGGGAAACACTGAGGCTGAAAGAGATGCATTCTGGGAAGTGGACTGGTTCTCTGTTTACAGCAAAGCATCACGTCAGTCTAAAACTTGCACAGTCAGCTTTTCCTCCTTTCACCTATAGCTCAGTCTTCACTGGAGGAGGGACCCCAGGCCAGGCGCTGCCCTGTGGACCCCCACTGCTCCTGACAGGTTTCCCCACAGCTGAAGGATGAGGTTCAAATGCAGAGGACACATTTACCTTGCCCAACAGGGCTGATGCTAAAGATGTAG
The DNA here is from genome assembly GCF_026225935.1 of Boleophthalmus pectinirostris. NCBI lineage: Eukaryota > Metazoa > Chordata > Actinopteri > Gobiiformes > Gobiidae > Boleophthalmus > Boleophthalmus pectinirostris. The sequence continues at coordinate 11,548,471 of NW_026571018.1, forward strand.
TAGTCAAGTAGTCAGTGATATATTTTTGGGTTCATTGACTATAGTCAAACAAATATTTTCATTGTACATTAAAACATTTTAATGCATTATCATTAAAAATAAAGGTTGAAATATGGTGACTGAAGGCTAAACAGAGAATATTTACAAATAAAGGGTATTAATTCTGTATATTAATATTAAAAGTGCTGTGAGGCCGAAACTGGTTTGAAAACAAACTAAACCTTGAACAAGTAATTAAAATAATTGACCAGGAACTACAGGTGGAAATTTTTATTTTCTGCTATAACCTACAAGCATAGACTGTATGGGACAAATGGGCATAACTAACATGCTCGCCGCCACTTTCCAAATAGGAAGTTCGCATGCGGCTCTTCTGGCTCCTTCTGACCCTGGCTCCCATTGACTTACATTACAATATCGTGGCACCTCTCTTTGTAACTGCTGCTGTGAGTCATTCTTAAAATGTTCATATTAACTCGCTCTGCATTATCCTGTTTGTTTTGGTTTTTTTTTTTACTATTTGGTCCATCAAAAAAAACAGAGATATTCATAATATAGAGCCTTTTGTCCTTTTTGTCCTTTTGATCAGTGCTTATTGTACACTGTCCCTGTATGAATAAAAAACATACTGTACCATATTGACAAAAATCACAACTTGTTTTGATTTAAAGAAGACCTATTGTGCTTGTGTCAGCTACATAGTTTATAATCGATGACACCCGTGGATCATTATTAGAATTATTATAATTGGCACATTTTACGTCACAACATTGTTCTTAACTCACGCTCTCCTCGGGGTCACATAGACCCGAAGAAACTTTTTTTTTCCCTTCCCGCTCTCTTGGGGTGGGTCAATCAGACCCAAAAATTTATTTTCTCAACTGGCAAGAATTTATTTGAAAATATTTTTTTGGATCTGATTGACCCGCCCCAAGAGAGTGGGAAGGAAAAAAAAAATCGGAGAGAGAGAGCGTGACGGTTAAAAAAAAAGATCCACTAACCATGAGATGCTGCCAAATAGTACAAATATCACTAATTAAGAAAATAAAATTGGTGAACAAAGTAAGTAGAAAGAAGTGGATGTGTGTTTTGTGAATAGGAGGTTTGATTGGAAATTTTGGCATCTTGAAAATAAGTGACTAAAGATTGCACAAACATTCATGAATCACTCCAAATACAACTTCAAGTGAGTAAATGTTGAAGAGAAACAAAAATAATATGATTAAAAGCTCAGAAAAATTGACTTTGCAAGATAGGTAATTCTTTCACTGTCTTTGTTATTAAAAAAGTATTTTCATAAATATTAGAATTTGTTTAATGTAGAAAACTATTATGATTATCAAAATACAACTACAGTTATTTTTATAGTTGACTAGTCACAATAGTCAATTAACTGTCTCCCTACTTTCTCTAATAGTCAGTGCCCAGACCCAAAATATCTGAAAGAGGGAGGGCTTTACCCATAATGCAACGCTTGATAAAAGACGACGTATGTTTTAAGTTGTTCCTTGTAAAAATGTGTCTGGTGTCACTCCTGTCAGCACTGGGACCCCTCATCAGACTCGGAAGGCTTTATTAGCCTGAACAAAGACAAACGTGTTTAGACACATGCTTCAGTGGGACGATGACAGCTGACATCTCTCTAAGCACCTCCACCATTCACTGTGATACTGAGCCTGGGAGATACTTCACTCTGCTCCTGATCAGTGCCGCTGTTCATCAGAGAGAGAGAGAGAGAGAAAGAAGGGGAATGGAAGGGGTGAATAAAGAGAGGGGGGTAGAAAAAGAGAGAAGGGGGAGGGTAGAAAGAAGAGAGAGAGAGGAGAGCAAAGAAGAAGACAGAGGGATGATAAGAAAAAGAGACGAAAAGAAAAAGAGACCCTAAATAAATAATGTCACCTTGTCCCATGTACATGTCTGATGTTAATGCGTATATGTTAAAGACGACCTATTGTGTCTGACTCTGCTGCATAGTGATAATCTACACCCATGGATCATTGTGCAAATACAACTTTGAGAGGGTATGGGAAGGGGAGAAAGAACTATAACATGGTTAAAAGCTCTAAAAATTCAGTTCTGTACAGGTCTGCTTTAATGTATATACTAGATATGTACAATTTCTAGAGGTGCACTATGTTAACTTTTTTCAATTCTTGCCACTTGCTTGTATTATTTATGTAGATGTTTCACAGTATAAGTAGTAGACTTAGACTTAGACAAACTTTATTGATCCACAAGGGAAATTATTTGGACACAGTAGCTCAATACAATATAATAACAAAGAGAAAATATAAATGGTAATAATACATTTTAAATCAGTAGCAAAATGAGCAAGAGACAGGTGTCAAATAAGGCAATTATATAAATGTAAATGTCAAAATAAAATAGAAAGATAAGTCTAAAAAATATAAAATCTGAGCTTTATACAAGAGGTCATAGGAAGACAGTGCAACAGTGATATGATGATTGACAGGACAAAGGATTATCCGTTACATAAGGGTGAGTTGTGCAGTTGTAGGGAGTATTATCTGTTACATAAGAGTGAGTTGTACAGTTGTAGGGAGTATTATCTGTTGCATAAGGGTGAGTTGTTAAGATACTGTACATTGCTCCAGTCAGTGGGGTCACTTCTCCACAGCTGGGACATGTAACTGGGCCTGGTTGCATCCCCTGCTTGTCTCCATGGAGATAGGTTCCATAATTCCATAATTCCATACAGTGGAGCATTCCAGTCAAAGCAATGAGATCTCCACGGAGACAAGGAGAAGGCAGACTCTGAAAAGTTACATAGTGCACCTTTAATGGGAAAAAAATATATTATGGGATTCAAAATATTAAGTAACTGATAGAGGGAGAGAGAGAAGAGTTAGGGTTTTATAGGGAGTGGGAGAGAGAAAGGGAAGGAGAGAGAAGCGACAGAGGGAGGATAGGCAGTCATAATGAGGGAACGTGCTGTCTCACTGTAACCATCAGTAATCCTACAGTCCATGGTTCCCCCAGGACCCAGGGGGAGGAGAGCCATAACACCCCAGAGACGAGGCTCCGTGTGTGGGGAGAGCACTGGGACCAGACCCCCTGAGCCAAAGAGAATGTGAGAGTTTAACACTGCGCATAAGACACAGTACAGCGCTTCCTCTAATTCTTCTCGTATAGTTTACAAAAATTACACAAAAAAAAAAGACTGCTGAAGCTGTTATGGTGGGTACTATGCATAGGGCACACCTTTATGTAAACTAGAGAGGTGATTTGTTAAGAAATGGATGAGATCCCATTCAGACATAAGGAGAATATGCACATAGGCATGCATGGATGGATTAAATATTAAACCTGAGTCTTGAATTCTGTGAGGTGTGTACATTTTTATTTGCCTTTGTTTGTCTTATGCACAACTAACAGATGTTTAAGGCACTTCAGCTGGCTCTTCACCACCTGGAGGAGCAGCAGTAAGTTTTACCCGTGTGCTCCTCACCCTATTTCACCCAGAGGAAACTAATTTCAACCGCTTGTATCTGCGATCTTTTTTCTTTTGATCATTACTTAATACTCACGGCCACTGGTGAGAGTAAGAACATAGACTGACAAGTGAGTGCTCCTCTAACATATTATAACATTATTTGTATTATAACATAATATTTGTATAGTAAAATCTATTTGGTTGCCCTTTACAGCACACAGAAATAACACGGGAAAACTGTGGGAATAGCAGCATGGGAAATATGCATAAGTGCAAGTCTACTGTACTTAAACAGGATACTTAAAGTGGGACTAAATAAACAAGCTCCACTAAATAACCCTGTGTTCTATTATCCTTCTGAATCGGTTTTCCAAGGAAGTTACCTAGTGACACGCATGACATGCCCCTTTTCCTGGGACGGCAAAAGTAAGGATTTCGAATCAGATCCAAGATGGCTGTGCTCACTGTGAGGTGTAAATATGAAGTGTTTTCATTGTGTTTGGACACTTTGGTGCTTTAAATCATAATTTCAGTCACGCATATTAGTCCAGTACCTTACTGCGTCTGTATCACTGCCTGTGGGTCTGGTAGTCAGTGTTGTGGTAAGGTCAGTATTGAACAAATACTTGATTTAACGGGCATTAACGTCTCTAAGGTTGTAACAGAAGAGAAATCATAACATAAAATTAAGTGCAAATAAAAAAAAAATTAAAGTGGCAGCGTTTTCATGAGATGAGGGATAATAATACGCTTCAAGCTTGGACGTGACGTCAAATCCGAGGTCCAAGTGGGAGTCGGAAGATAATCAAACGCAGGGTAAGCTGCTAAACTGAGAAGGACCAAAGAAAAGAGTGAGGAGGGCGAAGGACCTGAAATAAGCAAATTTACCAAGTTTGCATTAAAATAGACAAAAAAAGAGAGAATAAGAAGAGTAGATAATGCTTTAAACACCATATACACAGCTTAGTAGCAGTGGTTTAAGTGTTTAGTTCTTCTTTAAATCACTACTTTCTTTCAATATGTTTGAATATATTTTTGAATATATCCAGATATGAAGCCTGTAAATTACTTGCCAACAGGGTTAGTAATTTAATATTGAAACACCTGCAAAATATATGCACCCCTCATTATTCTGGGTGTCATGCTATTTCCATTGTATTACCATGCTATTTTTGCACTGTCTAGCAAGGTGCAACCCTGTTTTCCAATTCAGTTTTGACATTGCATTGTTGCTCGACTTCCTACGGTGACAAAAAGACATTCTGACATTAGAACTAAGCAATTTGACCCTTTGACAAAAAAAAGACTACTTCTAAACAAACTACAGTAGTGTTGTTATTTGGGCCAACACTTTTAAGAAGTTTAATTTAAGCTGACAGTTCTCTCTGTTTGCTAACAAACTCCTTTGAGGCAGGTTACCAATGTGTTTTTGACATGATTCTGAGCAAAAACATGACAAAATGACTCCAGTGGACCCACACCTTACACATCAAACCAAGGTCAGGCTACAACTAAATGAAAAACGACGGCTTTTGGAGCAGTCAGAGGAAAATTCCCAAAGAACAGAGGGAATAGGCAGCCCCGGAGGAGAGCTTATAGTCTAATTCCTCCACTTTGAAACATCTGGTGCTTTAAGTCTGTGGGAGGAGGAGAGAGGAGCAAAGATGGCCGCCATCACGTTCCAGCTCTGGCATCCTCGGTCTTGGCACGTTTCTCTTGTGTGTCTTAAGTCTGTGTTTTTATAATGAGCGCAGGGAATTCTGATCCTATTTTCTATCTGCGTGGATCCAGCAAATGAATATTCGGGAAGTTATGACATGGAGATGTAAGAATTCGAATAAATAGTGCCTGACTGAAAGTATGTCACAGTGGATTCGCACTGGTTTTAACTGTAACAGAAAAAGCATCTGAGGTACATGTTTGAGTGGAGAGAAATAGGGCAATCTCAAATACTTTCTTGTCTAAAGATTTCCTGGTTAGCAACAGCAATGTGACAAAGAACAAAACACTTCTTACAATACTTCAGTACAACCATTATGAAAACCAAAGTCTGTTTATATAAATGGACACAGCTGTGTTCCAGATAGGAAGTGAACATGGGGGCGCTTCAGGTGTTCTATTGAAATGGGCTGCCCCGTCGAAATGAGCTACCCGCAGCCTAAGTTGACAGCTACTATTACATTATTATTGACAGCTATTCTTTGGATTAGAGACAGCGGGTTTTATGCTGTTTGCACACGGTGATTATACTTTATACTCCTTAATTTTGTCAGATTTCTACTCATCTGTATGAATATGCGTAGTTCATTTCGACAGTCAGATTATGCTATCAAATAGGGCCCCGACTAAAGGTAGCATATATCGACAGGCCAATTTAGCCATCGAATAATGCTCCCACTGTTGAATCACCATTCTTCACTCATTTATTTACTGATTTTTATATGCATTTGGGTTGAGGTAGAATATTTCGACAGGCCTATATCTTTTATCAAATAAGGCTCCCACTATATAAGAGAACAAAATTAAATCTTTATATTAAATAGCATTAAATATATAATATTTAACACTAATATCATAGGCTACAGTGTGAATTTCCTACTATATAATATAGTGCTATTTTATTTATGCAGCGCCTTTCTAAAACAAAGTTACAACATGTTCTACTCATGGAAAAATGATAACAATAAAATCAAATATTAAATCCAAATTATTCAATCATCTAATGTAGGTATTCTGCCGCAGATCTAACACACACAGGTTGTTGCTTAGATGTTTAATTAGTCGAAACATACAATAAAACCAATACCACTTTTAAAATGTGACTTGTTACTCCACTTCTGCCTCGGGAGCTCAAATCGACAGGCATTTGAACTGTAACAGTGCCTTGGGGTTTAGTGAATACTTAGTAACACTAAGTAGCTCAAATCGACAGGACACCGGCTCCATCTACTCTGGTTCCAATTGACTTTATTTTGAAAAACTGGCACCCCTCTCCATGCATCTGCCATGTTAGCTATGTCCATTTATATATACAGTTTATGTACACAATGTATTACATTTCTGGTAGAAGGTCTGCTACTCATTATACGTTTACCGTGAATGTTCCACAGTAAAGGATTAAACTCATCAACCTTCCATTTATTCAGTTACATGTTTTATTATTAAAAAGTGAATAACAAGCATTCTTACTGTGAGTGGGTTGGCCTCTCCAGAGATCAAACTTGTAACCTGATTGTGTAACCTGCTTTTCTCTGTGGAGATAGACACATAAACACAGCAAAAATTACAGCACTAAATGACCAGAAATCTGTCAGAAATAAATGAATAAGCGAGACAAACCCTATTATCACGGGCTGCTTATAAAATGTTTCTTCACTCATTTTTCTGATTCATGGACACAATTCTTCGATTACCCTCTTGGGACAGATTCAAGACTCCGGTAATGAACACAACCTAAAGCCTCATCATTACTGAATGTCTTTTCCATCATATTTTGACAATTTAAATACCCATAAATCACTTAGAATGCCCTTACACTGCTAAGATCGTTAGCTTAATTCATGTCATGCTTAAGCTAATCTAACCCATTACATTTACATAGAACAGCTCTCCTCTTTCTGTTTTGAACTACACGGTTTCTGGTTTTCCAATTAGCACTTAGCCCTTTCCGTGCTAACGCTATAACAGTGGTGGAACATAAAGTAAAAAATAGTAAAGTACTGTACTTGTAAAAAATAAAGTAAAAAATGTAGGTGGGTTTACTTTACAACATTTTAGGCAGGATCTGTACTCTCTACTCCACTACATTTTTTAACTGGACTAAAAAATAAAACTCTTTTTATTATTGTATAAGACCTGCTGAAAAGCCTGAGGGTTTATTTTTAACATGTTCCTCTGAGGAAATATACAAATAAAAATAGCTAGAAAGAAAATACAAATTCAGTTGTTTCTGCTGAGCAAAATTCAATACAAATCAGTATCAAAATCAGTACATTTGAAGCATTATTAGATCTCAAACATTGTGCAAAGTACTTTTAGTGTTTACTCTTCAAGTACATTTTTAAACAGGTACTTTAATACTTTTACTTAAGTACCGTATTTTTTGGACTATAATGCGCACTGGATTATAAGGCGCATTAAGCGAAACAAATGGATGACACATGAGACTGACCCCTTAGCCCAGGTGTCCACGATACATTGGCAGATCGTGGTGTAATTTGCCGTTGCCTCCCTGTCTTGATGAATGTGTATTATGAATGTGAATGTGGGTGAATAATTTAAATTAGTTTTTTTTTTTATTTTGTACGAGGAGGAGGACTGAAATATATTTGTTTACATTTTACAGAAACTAAACTTAAAACCACATGGCTAATTTGCATAAACTATAAGCACTGAAAAAAACACTCGCTCCTTGTGCGCTGATGTGGTCAGCTCCTGTAGGACTCCGGTAAGATCCTGACTGTGGTAGTCGTAATGCTCCGACAATCCATCAAGCCCTGCAGCTTCGTAGCTTAACAAAGTCGTAAAACATTTTTTGAGCGCTGTTTACCACATAAAATCGGTTTGAGATCAGTAAGCACAACCAGAATTAATACATAAGGTGCACTGTCGATTTTGTATAAAATTAAAGAATTTTAAGTGCACCTTACAGTCCGAAAATATGGTCTGTTTTTGTTTTTGTTTTTTTTCTGTATTTTACTTTTGATACTTTTACTTGAGTATTCATACTTTTACTTCAGCATTTCTTCCACCACTGCACTGCAATGATAAGTAAAGTGATGATCTTTGAGTGAAAAACATTTGAACCTAAAATCACTCAGAATTACAACAGACAGGTGACAGGCGACCCCGCGCTGACCCTGCTCCTGTCGACTACTCCCATATTCATTGCTTTGTCATGTCATCTAACCCAGTGCTCTTATACTTCAGACAGCTGCCATTGGTGTGGGAGTGAATAATTCAAACATTACACTCTGCCAACACATTATCACCAGTGCGCAGATGTGAGGAAGTGGCGCTAAGAGAAACGTACAATAAAACCTCGTAATTGAGCATGAAATCTGGCATGGAAACACACAGCTGTGTCAACGCTCGCACAACTGCTCCCCACAGAAACACACTTTAAAATGCATTGAAGACGGCCACACGCAGGGAGCAGAATTAAAGCACTTTTAATCATTGTAATTAACTAAGGGGTTTCAGAATAATCTGAAGACTTGTTTATTGCCGGGTTTCAGATGCCATCACAACATTTTATAGGCCAGTAGTATTTAAAGGTGTGCTGTGTAACTTTTCTGGTGGAGGGTCCGTCACATGCTTGTTTCTGTGGATATGTCATTGCTCTACCTGGAATGTTCCACAGATACTGATACATTAAACAGCTCTATCTTACATTTAACAACTCTGTCTTACATTTATTAGATTGCAGGTGGTTTTATAGCTCAGAAATACTCGCACTCTGACAATGTGCGGGGTTGTCTCTCCACAGATCTAACTTGTACCTTGATCTGGTTTGGTCTCCATGAAGATAGAAAGGTTTTATATCATACTGTGTTATATTCCAGACAAAGCAATAACATCGTCATGGAGAAAAGCACTTGAGAGACTCTCCACCAGAAAAGTTACACAATGCAACTTTAAAGGGACAGTCTGGAATTTTCGACATAGGACCTCATTTCCTAGTTAGCCAGAGCGTTGGAGACGTGTGGAGACACTTTTTCAAATATTCCATCCAGTCCTTGTTTTTGCCGAGGTCGCTGGTGCTAGCCTAGTGCATGTGAATGGCCATAGTTAGCCTGCCACTAAAAACTGTCTTACCCACTCCACAAAACACCCGAAACAAATGTATTATTACACCAGACTGTTGATGTAAATGTTTGTGTCGATACAATAATTTTAGAAGTAAAACCAACCTTGCATTTGAAGGATTCATGTCTGAGGAGCAGCAGCGAGTTGTACTTCCTGATAGAAAGCTTGGCAGGGGTGGACTGATATCACCTAGCACCAATCTTACCGGCAAAATAAAATTCCGCTGCTGAGAAAATAGTCCCTCAACATGCAATGATTCATGCGAGGTTAGTTTTATTTTAAACATCATTCTATCAACACAGACATTTACATTGATAGTTGTAGGCGTAATAATAAATTTGCCTCTGGTGCTTAGTGGAGTGGGTAAGACAGGTGTGTCAGGATAACTATGGCCATTGACATGCACTAGGCTAGCACCAGCGACCTCGGCAAAAACAAGGACTGGATGGAATATTTTATAAAGTGTCTCCACACGTCTCCAACACTCTGACTAACTAGGAAATGATGTTCAAAATGTCAGACTGCCCCTTTAATTCAAATGAAGGACAGCTAAAATGAATATTGTTCAACTGCAGATTTTTGTTGTAATATAGCATGGGCTTGGAGATGTAAACAGACTATTACTAAAGGATTACTCAAATACATGTGAATGAAACAAAACACAACTCCAGGTATATTTTTGATGAGGTAACATCAACATGACTAAAAGCTCACAAGAGTCGTTTGCAATATAAATTATAATTAATTAAAATTAAATTATATGTCCTCCACTTTAGTTATTGCAGCAAGGTTAGTAACTAGGTGAGACAGTGAAAATGGTGCTGTGAAGTTCCTGGTGTAAAAAAAAAAAACAACAACTCTATTTTCTCTTAACCATGATGTTTTTTTAATACTGACAACAACAGCAGAGTCAGAGGAAAGCTGTCTATCCGAAGAGCTATTACAACCTGCTGCTAGGATCACAGCCACTAACCGTCTTTCTATTGACTCTATCCACACACAGATCTGTCAGAAAAGAGCAGAATCATCAAGAACTGTGACGCTCGGTCCACTCTCAACTCACACAAACAATGCACTTATAGTCTGAGACACAGAGGAGTAGACGATATCGACAAAGCACAGCTCCTCTGCAGCATTGCCAAGGGTCTAATGGGAGAAATAAAGCATAAGTACAAGTGGTGAGAGTGAGACGACAGTTCACACTTTAGGGTAGTTCAATGGCCTTCACAAATAATAGATATGCAACAAGAGTTTGTGAGGAAACCCACATAAACAGAAGACATGCAAACTCCACACGGAAAGGAATCATGCAGTCTGAAAGCTGAACCAAGTACTTTGTTGTTCTGGAGAGAGAGTACAAACCACTCAACCACCATGCCTCACAAAGCCATAAACACATCTAGACCTGGGACACGTTTCACTATATGGGACATTTCGATTCTGCAGTTTCACACGCCTGCCTCTGGACTATGAACATTTGATCTGCATTCTCCTTTACGATCTACAATCCGCCACATACCCGAATGGTCTCACTAAAAGAAGAAAGGATATTATGGCTTGAGTGAGTTGCAGTTGTGTAATTCCCTGTAGCTTCCTTTGTTCCGATTCGTATTCCCGGCGCAGGCTTGGAGCTGGCGGTTTCCATTAAAAATCCGCTCGATGTGGCGATTTGTCATGTTTTAATTTTCGCTGATTCGTTTCCCGCGAGCAGCTTATGGCTCTGAGTGACGGAGGCAATCAGGCGAACAGCGGCTAAATGGTGTTTGTTGAAATTAAGGCGATGCTACATAATGTTTAGCTGCAGAGGCCTGTGGGGAGACTCGATGGGCTTCTCCAACCACTGTGTGTTTGTAATCAGAACAGCGCGTGTCCATCTAGCATTAGCAAACAGCACTACAACACAACTACACAGTCAGCATTTTTAGGAGGCAAGCAGGGTTCATGCTGACAAAAAAATAGTCCTAGTTTTGGACTTTTTAGTTGTAGTCAAGATGAAGTCAGCTAATTGTTTTTGTTTTAGTATTAGGTTAGTCTTAGTTGGCAAAAAATATCTTGCTAATGACAAATATGATGTGGAACCCAGACCACAAAATAAAACTGCCGTCTCGCATTATTTTAAGTTGCAAAACATTTAAAAATGACGTTGTACTATTTTGTATGCATTTATTCAATTACTGGTGTTTTATTGCTAAATAAGACATTGAAAAACATTCTCCATTCTTATCCATCTCCACAAATATCACCTGTAATGTAGTCTGTTGGTGACACCTGTTTCACTCCATGAAGATAGACAACTTTAAAACCATCCATCCATTTTCTTCTGCTTATCCAGAGCCAGGTCATCGGGGCAGCAGTCTAAAGGCCAATTTACGGTCCATCGTCAAATCGTCTGCGTCACAATGCAGAGAGTCTGCGTCGACGCGTACCCCCTACGCAGGGCCTCTGCTTCGACCGACGTGCACCTCCGAAATTTTCTAACTACGCATCAAAACGACGCAGACAGCAGGGGAAGCGACGCAGATGATAAGAGCTGTGATTGGTCCTCCATACCACCGCTCTGTAGACATTTCCTGTTGGCTTTTCTTTCTTTCAGTATACATTGAGAAATAATGTGTTTAATGCAGCTTTGCGCATATGTGTTTACATTTTACAGAAACGAAACTTAAAAGCGCATGGCTAACTTACATAAACAAAGCTCTCATAAAACAGCTTGCTCCTGGTATGCGGTCAGCTTCTGTCGGACTTAAAAAGGACACGACTCAGTGGAATATGAGTGTTCTTTCTGTGACAGAGGGATATTGTACTAATGGTGTGTCTGTTCTGTGCTTTTATTGCATTAGAGATGGTTCATGTTAAACTTTTCAGAGATTATACGTCTGCGGGTCATACACACACCGTATATATGAATGGACAGATATCGTCGCCCCCTAGCGTTTTGGCAGTGAATTACTTCGCGGTACATAGATCTCGATGCAGATCCATAAATCAAAACGACTGCGAGAAGGCAACGGCGGCAGTGCACGTTGAGTCGACGCAGAGCTATACTTCAGCCTTAAGCAGGAACTCCCAGACTTCCTTCACTCCAAACACAGCTGAGAGACATAGCCTCTCTAGCGTGTCCTGGGTCTTCCCTGGGGCCTCCTTCCAGTGGGACATGCCCAGAACCTCTCCCAAGGGAGGCGCCCAGGAGGCATCCGGAACAGATGCCACAGCCACCTCACTTTAATACCATATTGTGGAAAATTCCCGGCAAAGCAATAACATCTTCTTGGAGATAAGTAGATGGCAATCCTTCCATTAGCATGGCTGGACCTTGTTAGTACTTGGATGGGAGACTGCTGGGAATTCCAGGTGCCACAGTGGGATGCCAGAGCCAGTGTTCTTAGGACAGACACTTCACCCACATTGCCTAGTATGTAAGTAGTGTGTGTGTTGGTGGTGGTCAGAGTGGCCAATGGTGCAGACTGGCAGCCTTGCCTCCGTCACCTGCCCCAGGATATATGTGACTATAACAGTAACTTACACCATCAAGTGTGGAGTGAATGAATAATGCTCTGTAAATCGTCTTTGAGTGTCGAAAAAGTGCTATGTACATCAGATCCATTCATTCAATCATTAGAAATACAGGAAAAAAAAAATAAAAACTGCCAGCGAATGCAGTCAATACCAGTTATAATAATTAACCCCTCTAATGTTGCTGCTCTTAATGTTACAGTGTCAATATCCCCGCTCGATATTTGCATAATGAACAAGCAGACGATACATTGCGACTGTACTGCCCATGCCAGAGTCTAAAAATACATCTCATAATTGTAGGCATTTCCCCCTGGATTGAGTTTTGCGGAGGTTCGATAAACAGTGAATGGGAGGTGATGCTGGGGTTAATTGCTGAAAGGAAAAGGTTAGATCCATTATTGACAGAGCGCGTCCACGGAGACACGAGCAGGTCAAACGGCACAGAGGGGTCGAAGAAAGCAGAGGTAAAACTACAATAAAACACAATCCTGCTGGGAAACTGTGATCACGAGTTGTTTAGATTCTTGAGGAAGTGGCAACGCAATTACAAAGTGACAGTTTGGAGTGAAAGATAAAAACAAGGTGGGATGGATGATGAAATTTTCAGATGGAGGGCAAAAGACAAATTTACTCAGTGGAAAGTATTTGACACAGGAAATCCACAAAATCGAACCATTATTGTTAGGATGTCAAGAAACGTCTGTTACCAATTTTCATCACATATTGATACAGCCCTTTTTCACCTTCAAGGCACTCAAAGCACTTTACATCAAGGAACCACTCACCAAGGCACTCAGACACTAGGAGCGTGGTGAGTTAAGTGTCTTGCCCAAGTACACAGCAACAGTATTCATTTGTGGAAGCTGGAACTGTTAGTGCAAACATACTACGAGTTGCGTTTTGTTTCATTCATACATGGTTAACCAGACTCTTCATATTTAGCTCTCTCAAACAGAAAACATTCTGTTTTATCTTGTGATGTCATGTGGAACTGTTCTACTGTGTTTTTAAATCTATACACCTTCATTAAAATAATTTGGATAATCCTGGAATTTCCAGTCTCTACTAAACTAAAGGTAAAAGGTAGATGTTAACTTGAAAACCACAGCTCCACGACATCACAAAGTGGAACAGGGCATTCTGAGCATTTTCAGGGACAGACCAATAATAAAAGGTTACTCAAGCATGCGTGAATGAAACTTTAACAACTCCAGGTATGTTTTTGATGAGGTATGTACATATATAGGCCACACCTGAATATAAGCCGCAGATGTCCACATCTTCAAGAACATTTTCAAGTTCAGGCCATCTGCTTTTATCGCCTCTGAAAGCTTTTGTCATATTTTTGCATTGAGTTAGTTCATCACGCTGCCGTTGCCAATGTCTCACCGTGGACTCACTGATGCCGAGGTCACGTGCACCAGTTCTATTTCCTTTTTTGACAGCCAGATCAAATGCCTCTATCATAAAAACTGCATCATATGCATTTCTTTGTGTATTTTCCATGAGGGAGGTGTGTGCATGAAGTACAAAATACACAAACACAATCAAATGAGCATCTTCCACGGCACATTACCGTGTCTCTCCCCGTGCTCTACTGTTCATGACTCTTGCAGAAAGAGCCGCTGTTCTTTCTGGAATCATGTCAGTATCTTGGAGGACTTCAGCAGATTTCAGGATCCCCCGGGGGATGGAGAGTTACTTGTATCGCTCAGGTATGAGTGGATGTCCGGCTACTGAAGTTTGAGACATTTCTTCTCGTCATTTCATTTAAGCACTAACCTGCATTTAACACATACAGGTAAGACGTATCCCCTTCACAAATTAATTTAGCGTCATAACTTATGACACAGTGATAAACTGTTTGAGTGCACTGACAACATCATTAGCTATCACTGCAATTTCATGTTAACCCTAGCCAAGATCCATGTGTTAACCGCACAGACAGCGGTGTTTCTGCACTCAGGCTCGGCGCATCCGCTGTGTTGCCAATCCATAGAATGAATGAACAATGTGCCAAACAAATAATCCATCCATATATTGGCCACATTGTTTTATAAACCACAGAGTTCAAAGTGTGAGAAAAAAGTAGCGGCTTAATATCCAGAAATTACAGTAATATCTTCATATTTACAAGCAGACAATGCACTCTCCACCAGAAAAGTTATGTAGTGTACCTTTCAGCATATCTTAGAATTAAGTTGTTGACATTCACTGCTCTTATATCTTCCAAGTATTATACGGTCTAATGATCTTGATTACTTATGAGAAGTCTTTGAAATGACCTATGGATCCCATGGTCCCATTAAACCACTTCATTAATATCCATCAAGACATAAGCGTCCAATACTTTTACATGATGACAAAATACCGCCTACTATTTTTTTCTATATGACAATACATGTTGAAGTATGACTGATCACCAACAATAAACCCCAGATTAAATTCCACATCCACTTCCCTGCTGCAGTGGACCTCTTAGTCCTGTACTGTAATAGAATCCTGCCTCGCTGTATTTGCATTGAATTAATGAGCTTATGCTAACGATTTTGTGTCATGTTAGCTTGCGTGCATTTAGCAAACAGGTTTATCGGCGTGTGTAGCATCTGCCTCATCAACGCAGTATAATCACTGCACTCCCGAGATGTAGCGAAGCGTACCGTTTCCATGTAAACAGTTAATTGCCCTAATAAGTGTAGTTTTCATTGTAAACATGGCTCCTATAGACACCATATGGGTTTAAAACATGTACCCATCTGATCGGACTCGGGCCATGGAACACACAAGGACGTGGCTGTTTAAATGTTGGTTTAGTTTTCCTCCGTTACTTCAGATGAGTCAAGGACGAGATGACAGTTTAAGTCACTCCTGGAAACTATTTTAATTGTGAAACATAAAGGTAGTAACGTAAAAATGATGTATGTGCGTGTAGTCTTATCCAGGCAGGACACCTTGAGATGTTTTGTCCACAGATGGTACAGTTAATTTGCAGGCATGATGTTAGGGTGGAAACGCTCCCCCCCAAGTTTTTACAGTATCTGCGTAATAATTCACATGGATATAAAGCTTGCCCATTAAAGTAACACCTACTGTGCATGCCCAAAATTTGCAGTAAAAAAAGTGCAGTTTGTAACTATCTAGAGGTCCACTGAAATAAAAAATGAGGCTACATTTATATGATGACAGTCTGAACAGGAGACACAAAAGTGGCATTGCGTCTTTACTTTTATTTTGCGTTTAGATGAGCGTTTTCAGGAGGAAATCTGCGTGCATACGATAAAGCAAAAGTGTGTGGAATTCAGTTGGGTATGCATGCCAGGCAACTACGGCTACATGTTTGTTTCTGTGTACTGTATGTATGTGATGTAAACGTGTACATGACGTGAGCAGGTCTGACCAGAGTTTTGCATCTTGGGCAGTGTAAACAGAAATGCTACGGCAGAGCGTATTCAACTTCTCCACTCTCGAGGGTGTTTTCAGATTTTTGCGTTTTTAAGCCCCCAAAACGCCGTCACCGTCTAAACGAAAGGCACTTCGCATAAAATATTTTTGTCATTTTTAACCGTTCTTGTGTAAACAGGCCCTGAAAACCATAGTTTAGAACATTTTTCTGTGAAATATTATACAGACAGATTTGTTGATATCCAATTCTGAGGATTATTTATTAACGTTGCAGTATTAAGTAAATAAATAAAATAAAATACGATATTCAAAACCCCCTCTGTACATTTTGTCTCCAATATGTAAACAGAATAATGCCAGAAATGTAAATCTTGTTCGATTGGAAATGATGTGGTTAGTTATGCTTGAATGGGCCCAAGCCACAAAATAGAAGCCAGAAGCAGGAAAAAGAGCCAGTGAAGAGTTGTATCTAATGTTACAGACTACTCTTTCTGTCTAATATTGCTTTTCTCACTTAGGTCTGACAGCTACAGTAGGTGCTTCTGTAGAGAGGAAAGTCATGCAGGTATAATTTGATCTAAAGTAGCTTGATTTGTATAAGTTGTTCAATGATCATTTGCAGCAACATGCCAGCAGTGCACTATTTCTTGAAATGGTTTTGTAGTCTTTATAGAACTTGTGAGCTGTCGAAATCTGCAGCCGTATGCAATATTATACAAGAATGATACAATCGACTTGAGTTCTATACCATACAAAGAAGCAAAGTGGTGCTTCAGTTACCCAGCCAACCTGAACCAAACACTTTGACAAAACTTTACAAACATGAGTGAATCTGGAGCCTTCAGGTTTACTGTCTAAAACAGACTTGGAGAAACTTATCCATGCGTTTGTCTCCAGTAGATTAGACTAGTAATGGTCTGCTCACTGGTCTCTCCAAACGAGCTGTGAGACGCTGCAGAACATCCAGAACACTGCAGCTCGGGTCCTTACTTGAACTAGGAAGTACGAGCACATAAGTCCTGTGCTCAGGTCTCTGCACTGGCTTCCTGTGGCTCAGAGAATAGACTTTAAAGCAGCTCTGCTTGTGTACAAGTCTCTCCATGGCCGAGCACCAAAGTACATCTGTGACATGTTAGTGTCATATGAACCATCTCGCACTCTGAGGACCTCAGGGACCGGCCTCCTGCTGGTGCCCAGAGTCAGGACTAAACAAGGGGAGTCAGCGTTTCAGGTTCATGCAGCTAAAACCTGGAACAGTCTGAACATGTGAGACAGACTCTTCTGTGACGCTGTTTAAATCCAGGCTCAAAACATTTCTGTTTAACTGTGCATATAACTGAAAGGTTTTCATTCCGCACTCTTCTCTCCAATTTATGTCTCTCTTTTATCATTTTAATCTTCATGATTATTTATGTTTTGATTTGTTTTTATTATGATTTTAATGTATTTCTTATTCTGTAAAGCATTTTGAATTACTTTGTGTACGAATTGTGCTATACATTGACAGGTGGATAAACCAGGGAGACAAGTGGTCATTTGCTGTAAAAACAAACATGACAGCTTACACTTACAAGAAAAAACAACATAAAGGATTGAGAAACAGCATGGATTTTTGCGATTTTTGCGAATCAATAATCAAATCACCAAACTATTACTTGTCTCAGGTAAAAGAAGTTAGACATTTTGTTCTGGATTCTTTGGAGAGGAGATGTCTTCGGCATTTGAGTGACACATGATACAAATTAGAAGCTGTTTCAAGTGTGGACAGAGGTTTTTCACCCCTCCGAGTCCAGACCCTTCTGGATTCAAACAGAATGTCGAAGGGACTGGCCGGTCTTTTGGTTTTTATTTTAACTTGCACATATATATTTGTATAATTATGCTGTATTTAGTAGAGCCCGACCGATATGGATTTTGCTGTGGCCGATATGAAACCGATATAATGGTAGTTGGAGCCACCGATAGCCGATATAATCGCCGATATATTTAGTGATGTAAAAATTCACTGTAAATGTTGAATTGTTTAAAAAACTTAGGTTTGGCTCTGGTGGATTTTAAATTGGGTTTATTTAGGCAACATTTATTGTTATTCTGCCTCTTTACATCATATTTACAGACAGTAGGTTGGCTTAATGGCATTTTTGCATCACATTCTAGACACTAGTAATGGGTATTCCAGTTCTTTTTAGAGAACCGGCTCTTTTGGCTCAGCTCACTAAAAGCTGCTGGTTCTTTTGGCTCCCAAGTGGCTCTTCAGATTGTTTTGTTGCAAGCAGGACTAAAGCACGTCTAAAGCAGGACTGAAAAAGGACTAAACCGGGACTTATTTATTTTATGCTAAACTACAGTCAAATATGCTCGTTTTTTGGGGGTTTTTTTTATCCTACATACACGCAAATTTTCAAAGTTTCGTTTTTAGCCGCTGCCGCTGTCAAACCACGAATCTGCACGTGGCGTGAAGAGAAAAAAAGTAAGAGAAAGAGAAAACACGGCTCCCAATAAGGATCAGGCTCCCGTCGTTCCCTTTCAAAGAGCCGGTTCTAAGAGTCATTTCGTTCGCGACGGACCCATAACTAGTAAAGAAAGTAGCGCTATTAGCCTTTAGCCGTAAATACGTGCGCGCCGCAGTAATTAATTATATGCGCAAATGTCATAATTCACACCTCTATTCACAGCTCATTTACATATCAGTGCAGGTCCAGTAGCAAATGTACGGCCAATATAGTCACTTTAGAACAGACCAATAGAAAACAGTCTGTTTATGTGCGGGAGCTACAGCAGCTAACCCATAACAAATGACAAAAAATAGCGTCAGAGTCGACATATTTCCAACACTCACCGCTCATACAGGCTCCTCCTCACATCACAAATCTGCACTAATAAATGTCCTTTTAATCCAGACTCAAACCGATTGTCCGTAAAAAGAATATAATCTCAGTGTTTGGATCTATGTCTGCGGATGTAAACAAACACACGTGAGTGACGCGACTCTGTGGTGTGTTCAGGGACAGTACCGACACACGACAAATGACTCCGTAGATAAATACTGATGTGGAGCCACATATTAGGACATTTATCTGTCTGTAAATTGGATTAAATGAACAGAATGTAGAGAGTCTAAGCTTTATAACGAGGTATAACATGTCCACGTGAAATATCGGCCCCTATCAGCAAGCATATCGGCCGATAGCCGATATGCCTAAAGTTGCCCATATCGGTCGGGCTCTAGTATTTAGGGTAACCGGGGGGTCTTAAATGTCTTAAAAAGTCTTAAATTATGTTGTCCAAGTCTTATTTTTTTCACAAATGTCTTAAAGTTCATTAGCCTATTTTTTTGTATACTCAACTGGGGTGCAGTGCAATGTTAAATGGAGGGAGGGGAAAAAAACAACAACATGAAATCACGTAATGTGAATGAACGCCCATATTTGGAGTATGCACAAACAATACTTTGGTTTCTGGCGCCGGCGGCAATGAGTAAACTATCAGTACAGTGTAGGAAGACGTTGGATAGATCATAGAGAAGTGTAGGTTTAAGCCTCAGTGGCTCTTTGATTCTAGATATAGTAGTTGGCTGGTCATTATTAGAATTGGATCTAGTGTTTTTCACCTGCATAATGGCTGCGATGTTGGTCTTTTCATTTAAGTGGTCTTAAAAAGATCTTAAAAAGTCTTAAATCTGGGGTAGTCAAACCTGGGGATACCCAGTTATTTGACTCCAGTCTCTTGCTATATTTTCTCCTTATTTTGAATGTATCACTACCATTTTATATTTTTACTTTTTGTAATCATAATATATTGTGATGTGGAAGCTACTGTGTCCAAGTAATTGTCCTGTTGATCAATAAAGTCTGTCTGCCTTTATAATAAGCTTATATTCTTCTCAAAAACATATTTCCCAAAACCCCAAACAAACATAGTATTTGACTGAAAACTATGTCACTGTGTAGTAAATGTTTTGAAACTCCCCCTGCTCATCGGTTAATTGCTGTAATCAGCTCAGTTTTGGCTCCCTCTCGATTCCTCCATTTTGTTTTGGGGGAGTCATTTTCACAGTCGGACAGATGTTTACTGTAAACGACAGGAAGTGTGCCTCGGAACCGCAGGAAATGCACAAATACGAGATGGCGTGGGGCTAAACCGTGGGATCAGATCACTCACAAACAAATATCAACTCTATTTTGGTTTTTAAATTTGGGAGACCGTGATGTGGGGTGTTAAAAGACTTTTGTTTTCAATATGAATCAAAGCTGTGTTCCGCTGAAATGTGGATAATGATGAACTGAAATCCTGTCAAAAATAACCAATGCAAATGTTAAACAAGCTCGACTTAAAATGTGCAATATGTAACTTTTCAAATGGAGACTCCTCTATCAGCTTGTCTCCATGGAGATGACATGTCTGACGTTAGGGTTCGTTCGCTTGGCAGTAGGCGGGTACTTTTTTTATTTAACCAATCGCTGCTATTTGGTCGTGATGTATGTAGTGCACCAAATCCTGTAGGAAGAAGGGCAATAACATCTTTTTCCTTGATAAAATTCACCGAACATTCTCTTTGTTCCCGCTTTAAATCCTCGATCTTGGGAATCGTTGCTGACACAGAATGTATGGCTTTGTCTACATCCATCTCGACCGCTTTGTTTTCTGTTGTGCTGTACCACAAAAGGGACTCAGACAGGCGCTTGAGTTTGACGTCATGGCTTCACAGCTCTTCGCTGATTGGCCCGTGCACGGTCTACAACTTCCAGGGTTCTTGCAAACCATCTAGTGTATTCTGATTCCTGACCTAGTCGCTGGACAGAAATGAAATTGAGCAGAGGCACTAGGTGGCGGCAGCCTGGCTAGAACATTCCAGGCAAAGCAGTAACATATCCGTAGAAACAGAAAGGTGATGGACCCCCAACAAAAAGTTACATTGTGCACCTTTAAGCTTGTCTCTTTGGAGAAAAGCAGGTGATGCCATCAGGCTAAATTACAAGTGGGATCTGTGGGAAGGAGACCAGAATACGAAGAAGTATTTTTGTGCAACAAAACACCTGTAATGTAATAAACGCAAGATAGATATTCATTCATGATGGAACATTCCAGGCAACAAAATAACATCTCCATGGAGACAATTTAGTAGACAGGTTACACAGTGCAACTTAATGATGGTTTTTCTCAAGCAGAGAATTAAGTTTTCCTGACACACATTACTTCTGAAAACCCAACATGTGAACTTTTAACAGTCCTTCAAAACAAGTTCATTTTGCAGTTTCACACAAAACCAAGAGCCGGAAATGTCTGTGCCTGGGATCATAAAAGAGTTCTGAGTATTTTCAATTTTGGCTTTATTCCAAACGGAAAGGGAAATGAAGTGAAAAAAGATTAGAGAAGTTACTGAAATGAATTTTGTGGCTTAAATTGTTGACAAATTATGCATCTGTGATAAAAGATTGCTGTTTACTTGTGACTATCCAAGAAGACACACTACTGTACAACAACTCACCACCAACAGATAACCCCATGTCATTGTAGCCCACCTAAACCCAGTATAGCGAGGTAAGGGCTCCTGAGTTCCTTAGTAACTCCAATTCTAATCAAAATATAGAAATCAAATTATTTACCACTCTAATTAGAAATTACCGAAACCGAGCAGAATGAATTAATAATGCAAATTTACTGGGTTAGTAAAGTTTTAAGAAAATAACTGTGAATGAAACGTAGACAATATCAAAATAGTAAACAGTGGGCCCACTCACACACGCACGCACACACACACACTAAGAAGTTATAATACACTTAAAACAACTCTCGGTGCAGGCCTGTGCGTTGCTTGGGAGCGGTGTGGCCCAAAACAGAATGGCCGCTTCACTCTCCGAGCCAAATCAAATATTTTAGGTACCTGGTTTTGTAGTTTTGTGTACAGTTGTTGTAAGTCAGATCTGGATGAAACGCATTTACAGGTCCCAAAATGGCGGTGCGGTCACGTCCACTGCTCCCTGCTGGTCTCCTCCCGTACGTCCCTCACACACGATCCCGCTCTTCTAAACGACAGGCTTTTAAATCTCAAGTTGAGAAATAAAACAGTCTTGGTAGTAAGCTGTTTTAACTACTACTACTAATTCAGTTGAGAGCACCCGCTTAGCTAGCGAATGCAAAAAAAAAAGAAACGGAGCTAACGTCTAAAACTTTCCTTCTGTACTGGTGTGCAGGTCCGTCTTCGGGCTGAATAACGTCCATGCGCTCTCCACAATCGTGTAAAACAAGTCTCTGCTTCCGACTATTTGGCCAACAGTCCAAAGGCTTGTCATACACCATAAAGTTCCAAATTATCTCCGTATTTAGTTGTTTTTCTTCTCTGTCTTTCTCTCGAGGTTAAGCTAACGCTTCGCAGACACTCACTTCCGGTTCACTGTGTGTAAGGTCAATACAGAAAAATGGCCAGCAGCAGCAGTACACATTCATAGCACTTCCTGTAGAATTTCAAAATAAAATTAAATAAACTACATCGACTGCAATATACCTTGTACAGCTCCTTAACTTATTTCCAGGTACTTTTAACAGTTTTTAAACACATTACTTAATAAATGAAACATACTTTTAACAATATTTATGTAACTTATAACTTATTTATGCTTTTTAACCATTTTAAACTGTAACTTATATTATGAACTTCAATTACTGTATTATTACTGTATATACATTTTTTGTCTAGGTTACACCCTCCCCCTTCTAAACGTCTGATGTCCCCATCGGACTACAACGATCAGACTATGTGAGGAGTGCAGTTAACTTTTACCAATATGTATGGTAACGCCTCTATGTACTATTTTCAGAGGTTGATCCTTAGAAATGCCCGGTTTATCATATGTGAGTCTGACGACAGGTTTAACTGTTCGTCTTGGTCTATGTGCTTGCGTCAGTGTGATCTGAGGATTTTGGGGTACATCTTCTTCATCACTTGAGACAGATTCAGGCCCAGAATCTGATTCATGGATATTATCTGGCCCGCATTCTTCAACAGGGTTTTCTTCATCAGTCTGCTCAGGTGTGTCACGATTTGTCTCATTTCCTCGTCTTAACATGCGTTCAAGGTAAGTTCTGTAGGATCTGCGAGGTCGGACATACTCAAAATCTGATGACTCAGAGGATAATTCACTCTCCATTTGTGTTGAGTTTTGATGACTAGCATGCTGTCTTCGCACATCATTTCGGGTACGTGTTTTCCATTGCACTTCATCTCCTTCATCTTGTATAGGCATTCTCACAAGATCTCCGATTGGCAAGAGGTGGTCTCTGTGCAGTGTCTTAAGTTTTCCATCGCCATTTTGAGGTTTCAACTTGTACACAGGGAGATTTGGAAGTTGCTGCATTACAACATAGGGGATATCACACCAACGATTTTCAAGTTTGTGCTTGCCTTTCAGTCCAAGATTTTTTATGAGGACTCGGTCTCCTGGTTCAAGGTTCTGGTACCCCAATCTCTTGTCATAGGCCTTTTTGTTTTTGAGGTGACTCTTGGTTGAAACTTCAGCTGCCAACTTATAAGCATTTTGAAGGTCTTTCTTTAACTTTGTGACATAGGCTGAGTGTTGTGTTTCTCCATTGTCATCAGGACTGGTGCCAAAGCAAAGGTCAACAGGGAGTTTAGCTTCTCTCCCGAACATTAAGAAGTATGGGGAGTAACCAGTGGAGTCACATTTGGTACTGTTGTAAGCATGTACGAGATGAGTGACATGCTGACTCCAATGCCTCTTCTTCTCGTGACTTAGCGTACCCAGCATTGACAGTAG
This sequence comes from Boleophthalmus pectinirostris, assembly GCF_026225935.1. NCBI lineage: Eukaryota > Metazoa > Chordata > Actinopteri > Gobiiformes > Gobiidae > Boleophthalmus > Boleophthalmus pectinirostris. The sequence continues at coordinate 11,572,426 of NW_026571018.1, forward strand.
TGTGCGATTAAACCGTTCAGGCTGCGGGTCACCCTGGGGGTGGTACGGGGTTGTGCGAGACTTGCGTATCCCCAGAATCTTCAGCAGCTCTTTAATGAGTCTCGACTCAAAGTCTCTGCCTTGATCGGAGTGAATACGTGAGGGCAGGCCATAGTGAACGAAGTACTTTTCGACAAGGATCTTGGCAACAGTGAGAGCAGTTTGGTTTTTAGTGGGAAAGGCCTGTGCATACCTCGTAAAGTGGTCTGTTACTACAAGCACGTTGCTTATTCCCTTTGTGTCAGGCTCCATCGAAAGGAAGTCTATGCACACCAGATCCATTGGCCCGGTGCTGACAATCTCGTGCAAAGGTGCAGCTCTTTGACTTGGTGTTTTCCGCAGCACACACTCCCCACAGTTTTTTATGTACTGCTCCACATCTGTGGCCATTTTTGGCCAGAAGAATCTGCTTCTGAGCATGTCCGTGGTCCTTTCCACCCCTAGATGGCCAAGATCATCATGTAGAGACTTAAGAACAGCTGTTCGAAATTCAGCAGGTAGTACAAGTTGGTTGGTTTGTTTTCCTGTGTGGCTTGTACTCACTCGATGAAGCAGCCCATCTTTCATGGCTAACTTTCTAATGTCTCTTTTCATAACCAGCATTTCAGGGTTTGACTTCACATCTTCTGGCCATTTGCCAGACTTCATTGCCTGCAGGGTGGTCTGGATCACTGTGTCTTGTCTTTGGGCTGTTACAAGCTCTTGTCTGGACATTTGACGTGGGGTGTTGAGCTGCATGCGTGTTGGATAAGCATACACCTCAGGAATACATTCGGGTGGGGCTCCGAGCTGTTCCACATACTTGGGAGATTCTTTAGGGGAGTCGAGAGCACCAACACGTTGGCAGATTGATTTGACACCAGAATGAGATATACTCTTCCACCCAGAATCTTCTCCGAGCTCCATCCTTGACAACAGATCAGCATCAATGTTGTTTCGTCCAGGTCGGTAGATGATGTCAAAATCGTAAACTGATAGGTCTGACAACCAACGATGCCCTGTTGCATTAAGCTTTGCTGTGGTGAGGACGTATGTTAGCGGGTTATTGTCAGTGCGCACAGTAAACCTTGCTCCATATAAATAGTCATGAAACTTTTCCACTATCGCCCACTTCAGGGAGAGAAACTCCAACTGATGGATGGGGTAGTTTCTTTCTGAGGGGCTCAGTTTGCGACTTGCGAATGCCACTGGCCTCAGTCCCTCTGAGTAGTCTTGATAAAGGACAGCACCAATTCCACTCAGACTTGCATCAACGTGCAACACGTACGGCTTGTTTGGATCGGCAAAAGCCAGTACTGGGGCGTTTGTCAGGCAATGCTTGATCTTTTCAAATGCCTCGGTACAGGCTTCATCCCATCGTGATCCAAAGGGCTCTTTTTCATCAAGGTAGTGGTTCTTTTGTGACTTGATGTGACTCCTTCCTTTCTGCTTGGGAGCATAGCCTTTAGTGAGATCGGTAAGTGGGCGGACGATCGACGAATAGCTCTTGATGAAACGTCTATAGTACCCACAAAACCCAAGGAAAGATCTGAGGGTTTTCAAGTTGTGGGGTCTGGGCCAGTTGACAACGGCCTCTATCTTTGCTGGGTCTGCCGCGATACCATCTGCGGAGACTATGTGGCCCACGTACTTGACTTTGGTTTGGCAGAACTGACACTTGTCAAGTGATATCTTCAGCCCAACTTCCTGAAGACGATCAACGACTTTCAGCAACCTTTCTTCGTGTTCCTCCAGTGTTCTCCCGAACACTATTAAATCGTCCAGATACACAAGGACTTGCAGAAGGTTCATGTCACCAACCGCCTTCTCCATCAAGCGTTGGAAAGTTGCGGGGGCGCCCGTAATGCCTTGGGGCATTCTTTCAAACTGATAGAAACCCAGAGGACAGATAAAGGCTGTCTTCTCTTTATCCTCTTCTTTCATAGCAATCTGGTAATAACCACTTCTCAAGTCAAGGACAGAAAACCACTTGCTACCAGAGAGACAGTCCAGTGCTTCATCAATGCGTGGTGTGGTGTATTGATCAGGGATAGTGCGGCTATTGAGGGTGCGGTAGTCTATGCACATTCTCACATCGCCATTCCTCTTTCTTACGATCACTATTGGGGATGCATAAGGACTTCTGGACTCTTTGATAATGCCTGCGGCTAGCAGTTTCTGGATGTGGCGGCGCACATCGTCAATGTCAGCAGGAGCAATGCGTCGGGAGCGTTCACGAAATGGTCTTGGATCTGACATGCGTATACTGTGCTCCACACCTTTAGCTAATCCCACATCTAGCTCATCAAGGGAGAAAACAGCTGCTCTTTCAGCTAACTTTTGGCACAGCCTTGTCTTCCAGCTTTCAGGTACAGGTGACTCTCCGAAGTTGATCTGGCTGGTGTCAAAAGCCTCAGATGTGGACTCATGACAAGACATAGAGGTGACAACATCAGCAATACAGAGACGACCCACAACAGTTCCAACAGGTAAGTTCACATTTTTAAGGGACTCGTTCTGGATCAAGACTGTACATTGGCTGTGTTTGATGGCACTGCTTGGTATCACCATAGGCTGAAGCAATACTTCTGCAGGCAGAGGAAAGGTTGTTGAAGCTTCGACCATGAAGATTTCGTTTGGGAGTGGTTGCTCCAGCACTACTGTACAGGTTGCTTTGAGACTTGTGCCTGCAGGAACTGTTAAAGATCCAGGGCCCTCCCATTTCACAACACCAACTCCATCATCTTCTTCTTGAACTGGTGTAAGGTTGCCTGCAGCTTTATCAGGGCGGAAGCTTTGTATGCCAAAGGCATGGGCTGAAATGCGTGGGGTATCCATGCATAGCTGGGACAATCTCTTTGACAGACTGGCTTTGGCGTTTGTCCCAATGATGACTGGTGTCTGGTCAGGACCTGGCGGGTCTGGACATATCAGGGCTAAGACAGACATAGTTGTTGGGGCTCCAGTCACCTTCTTTGGGAACTCCATGTCCACAATGACATAACCGAGATAGGGGTAACTTGAGTCACTTAGGCCCCAGATGTCAAGCTTGGTTACCGGATAGATGGGAGTGCTTGGCAGGTATTTTCTGTACCAGGACTCGAAAATTATGCTCACACGAGATCCACTGTCCAAAAGCGCGTCACAGAGATGTCCATTCACTCTCAGTGGCTCTACTGAGGGTGGGCCTATTAAGCCTTCGGGTATACCTGCTGACTGCAGTACATCAATAGTACTTTTTCTTACTGTGCAGGCAGGGTCTTGCGATGGACTTTCTGCTTTGGACTGGGAGCTACTGGTCTTGGCTCTCTTAAGTGCTTGAAGAAGTCTCTGAATAACTTTGGTCTGGTTTTCAGGCCTACTGCATTTTCCTGCCAAGTGACCATTTTCACCGCAGCGATAACAGAAGCGCTCTTCAGTTTCAGGTGCTGTTTTCACAGGTGAGTTTACTGCCATTACAGTGGTTGGACCTGAGCTTTGACGTCTGATGGTCTTTGAATTCACCTTTTGTTGCAGGTGTTTGACTTGTTTTCTCAAAGCCTGTACTTCGGGATCCAAACTTGTAGCACTCTCAGATCGGGTTGGATGCTTTTCTGGAAGGTCTACTTCCACAGACTGACTTTGAGTGGCGAGAGCTGCAAACATGGACTTGACTTCTTTTATTTCAGCTCTTAGGTTGAGGATCTCTGACTGTTTGCTTTCAGCTTGAACTTTGGCATGGACAGTGTGGACTGACTGACTGAGCTTTACTTTTGAAGCCTCGTACTCTTCTTCTTTCCGGATGTCTTTTAGTAGCTCCAGAAAGGTTGGAGGATTGACTTTCCTTTCTCTTAATCTGAGTTGCAACAGCATCAAATCAGCATTCACTGCGCCTTTGAGTAACTGGTCCACTCTTGCTCTATCCATATCTCTAGCTGGCAGGCCACCTCGCTGCACAACTTTGGCCAGGGCACGTTCAAGTCTTCTCAGGAAGTCTGATAACTTCTCAACAGGCTGCTGCTGCAATAGTCTGAAAGAGAAATACAGATCATCACCAGACTCAGCAAGACCAAACGCACTCTCGAGGGCTTCTAAGCACTTGTCCGCAGTGACGTCAGGATCAGAAAGACGTATTGCTTTGATCAGTTCAAGAGCTGGACCTTTTAAACTTTCCATGATCTTTCTCCTTTTGTCTTTGTCAGAACCATCACTCTCTTCGACCATCAGGTAAGCTTGCTCTAGCCAATGGTCAAATTGTTCCTCTCCAGCCGGAGTAGGCACAACACCTGAGAAGACACGCAGACGGCGATAACCTCCACTTTCTGATGCGGGTTTGCTTGTCTTGTCCAACAGATCTGTGACAGCACGAATGAGGGACTCTGCAGAAGAAGAAGTAGATTGTTGTGACTCAGGGAACAAGGTCCGTACATCATCAATGGTTTTTCCTTCAGCCTGTAGGAGAGCCCTCAGTTTCACCTGGAAGTCATCTTCAGCAGTGGGCATGTCAAAAGCTGTAACTATGGGCCATCCAGTCAAGCCTTCAGCGGTCAGCACTTCTTTTGGAACCTCCCCTGCCACTACTTTTTCTCTACATTCACACAGCACTAAGACTTCATCATCGTCACTCAAGATCCGCCCTCTGACTCGGACACGACCAAGACACTTGATACTCTGTAAAGTCTCTTCAATAAGTGCTATCTCTGTGTTTTCAGGGATGACTGTTAGCAGGGCGTGGCTCTCTTCTAGTGCTTCTCCGCGACACCACTTCTTCAGCTTGTCAACTAGTGTGTTAGCCATGTTGTGTGCTTTTGTGAATGTGTAACAAAGCTCTGAATGCAGCTATCTAGACCCAAATGTAGTAAATAAATGAAATCTATCCCAGCGGTGCCTCCATTTATGTAGCCCACCTAAACCCAGTATAGCGAGGTAAGGGCTCCTGAGTTCCTTAGTAACTCCAATTCTAATCAAAATATAGAAATCAAATTATTTACCACTCTAATTAGAAATTACGAAACCGAGCAGAATGAATTAATAATGCAAATTTACTGGGTTAGTAAAGTTTTAAGAAAATAACTGTGAATGAAACGTAGACAATATCAAAATAGTAAACAGTGGGCCCACTCACACACACGCACACACACACACTAAGAAGTTATAATACACTTAAAACAACTCTCGGTGCAGGCCTGTGCGTTGCTTGGGAGCGGTGTGGCCCAAAACAGAATGGCCGCTTCACTCTCCGAGCCAAATAAAATATTTTAGGTACCTGGTTTTGTAGTTTTGTGTACAGTTGTTGTAAGTCAGATCTGGATGAAACGCATTTACAGGTTCCAAAATGGCGGTGCGGTCACGTCCACTGCTCCCCGCTGGTCTCCTCCCGTACGTCCCTCACACACGATCCCGCTCTTCTAAACGACAGGCTTTTAAATCTCAAGTTGAGAAATAAAACAGTCTTGGTAGTAAGCTGTTTTAACTACTACTACTAATTCAGTTGAGAGCACCCGCTTAGCTAGCGAATGCAAAAAAAAAAAGAAACGGAGCTAACGTCTAAAACTTTCCTTCTGTACTGGTGGGCAGGTCCATCTTCGGGCTGAATAACGTCCATGCGCTCTCCACAATCGTGTAAAACAAGTCTCTGCTTCCGACTATTTGGCCAACAGTCCAAAGGCTTGTCATACACCATAAAAGTTTCAAATTATCTCCGTATTTAGTTGTTTTTTTTTTTCTCTGTCTTTCTCTCGAGGTTAAGCTAACGCTTCGCAGACACTCACTTCCAGTTCACTGTGTGTAAGGTCAATACAGAAAATTGGCCAGCAGCAGCAGTACACATTCATAGCACTTCCTGTAGAATTTCAAAATAAAATTAAATAAACTACATCGACTGCAATATACCTTGTACAGCTCCTTAACTTATTTCCAGGTACTTTTAACAGTTTTTAAACACATTACTTAATAAATGAAACATACTTTTAACAATATTTATGTAACTTATAACTTATTTATGCTTTTTAACCATTTTAAACTGTAACTTATATTATGAACTTCAATTACTGTATTATTACTGTATATACATTTTTTGTCTAGGTTACCCATCATATTTTATTTTTACTTATTCATTTTTGTTATTATAATATACTGTGATGTGTGGGCTACTGTGTCCAAATCATTTCCCTTGTGGATCGATAAAGTTCTTTCAAATAGGACACAATCCCTCTTGTGATGTCATCTGGTAATACAGGAAGTGCTCCACTGTGTTTTTAAACTCCATACACCTTCACTAGAATTATTTGGATAATTTCAGCTCAGGAACTGGTGAACTTTACTGAACAGAAAAAAGCAAGAGGTAGCTGTTAACATGAAAAGTTCCGCTTCATGACATCTTTGGAGACAGACAGACTATTAATAAAGATTTACTTAAATATGTGTGAATGAAACAAAACACAACTCCTGGTATGTTTCTGATGAGGTAATACCAATAAAACATAGTTAAAAGCTCACATGAGTTAATTTTTAAATATTTCAGGACCTTTATTATAAATATTAATATATATATTTCCATTCATCAAACTTTCAATATGAGAAAATCTTGACTTCTGGACTAGGCCGGCTTTACTGTGGGTCAGCGTTGAGCCCCAAACCTTCCATTATTTCAGTCCACCCTGATCACAACTACTACTTTACATATCTCCTCTTTGAATCCGAGCAGTAACCCTCATGTTCTGTGTTTTCATCTGAATCCGTGTCTGGCTGCGTGGCTGTATTTCCTTAGGGAGATGTGAGATCTCTCAGTTATTGAAAAGCACGGAGCAGTCTTGTGTTACAGGTGTGGGAGTTCAGACGCAGATGTTTGGGCGTTTTATCGCGAGTTGGTTCTGCTCGGAGCTCACAACCATCAGATTAAATACACTATTATCAGTGCCGGGGTTTGTATGAGGCGCTATTGTGAAGGCAGAGGGAGGAAAAATAAAAGGGAAAGTAGAGAGACATGTTTTGGAAAATAGCCTGAAAATCTTATAAGTTTGGAAGTCAATAATTCTAAATGTTGTGCTTGTTTGTTGTTTGTTGTAACTTCAAACTGAAAGTTGGTTCAGTGGCTCAGACCCTATTGGAATTATACATTGCCTTAATGTCCTTAATTAAAACACTTGCAGTATTTAGTTTAATCAAATTCAAATTTAAAGTACCTAATGTTCACTGTCCTAAATATATGAAAACACTATTCATGTGTGTTCAGAAACGAATATTTCCCTTTCTCCGTTTTCCAAAATAACATTGTGCACATAGCAAAGTTTTCGTTTACAACCCGCTAAAATACACCATCTTGTAGCATTTATTTAATTAGTTTTAAATATTACTCAAAAATACCTTGAAAAATGTGCATTTCTGAGCGGGGTCACCTCTCCACAGATCTGTTATGAAGTGGTAAAATTTCTGAGCCCTCATTCGTCTCTGGTCATCGATATGAAAAGTCTTTGCACCAGAAGAAATTCGACTGCTACTCTGAATACTCCCATGATAATCATCAGAGAAAAAGGTAAACATTGGTCGCACTTTTGGCGGCGTCAGCTCCCTAAAACTCCGTCTCATCTGCATCTCCACTCTAGATGGAGTTCTTAGAAAGATTCGTTTTCAGAGGCAAATTCGCTGTTTGCATATAAAAGGTGGGAACATATGAAAGAAAAAGTCTTTGTTTTTAAAAAATACCCGTGTTCGTGTAAACGGGGCCTCACACAGTTTGCAGTGGTCTACAGTTTTCAATCGTCACTTGACTATGCATTCTGTTTATAGATGCTTTTCATAACTCACAGAGACCAGTGTGGAGTTTTGCTGTAACAGTTAAACTAACAACAACTAGCATACCAACCATGTACTTCCTGATTATTGAACAAAACAAAACACTTTAGAGTTAGATGCAGATAGTACACTGCTTATATGATATATTTGTATTGGACAAATCTTGCTGAAATACACAGAGGAGAAAAATCAGGTACAAGCCCTTTAAAAGACAACATTTTTCCTCTTTAAGTGATTTAATGTGTTTAAAGTATTTAGTTTGTTCTTGTTTTGTCTATTACTCTACTTCTCTGTCTGTGGAAATATTTCTTTTGTAGGAGGAAATAACATTTGGCATTGGAGGAGAGCTTTTATAGCTAAATGACATAAGACCATTAAAGTCTATTTTGAGAAAAAGTCCAAAAAAAAAAAAGAAGTCTATTCTTTTTATCTTATTGGCCTGTCTACACCTGGATTTCCTGAACCTCTTTGTTTGGGATTATCTGTCTGAAGGCTTTTGTGCTTGGGGCCAGAGTGAGCAGAGATGTACCAAACACATATCTGAGGCTAATTATTCACTGGTGAGATATGGGCTCTGTGCTAATTAGCCTCCTCGTTAGCTAGCGTCTCTTTTGGTTTTGGAATAAAGACGTTTTCTTTAGACCTGTCTCAGTAACAAAGAGCAGCCGGACAAATAAACCACTGCTCAATTATGATCAGGGACTTGAGAATTAGGAACAAAAGAAAGAAGAAACTATGAGTCTAAAAGAGTATTCACTCTGCTGTAATAGAGAAAATGTTTTGTTTCATTGACACATTTTTGGCACATAACCCCTGTATATTTAGACTGGAAAATGCTCTGTTCCACCTTGTGGTGTTATGTGGTAATGCAGGAAGTGATCCACTGTGTTTTTAAACTTTGCCCTAGAATCATGTGGATAATTTTAGCCCAACTGCTTATCTATATTGAACAAAAAGTACTAGGTAGCTGTCAAACTTGAACACTAACGCTTCATGACATGTAAAATCCCTCAGTTGTCCAGTTTCACTGTTCCAGAGTGTTATGAGCTTTGGAGATGTAGACAGATTGATAATAAAGGATCGCTCAAAAATGTGTGAATGAAACAAAACACAACTTTGGGTATGTTTCTCATGAGGTAACAACATTGTAAAGCTCATAAGAGTCACTTTTGCGTAATGTAGGACCTTTAAAAGGTCCTGGAAGAACACAGCCTAAATGTGCAGAGTTAGTGTGTTAAAAATGTGTGAAAGAAACAAAACTCCAGGTATATTTCTGATGAGAAAGCAGTGTTTTAACCAATCCGGAAAAAAGCATAATATAGGCCCTTTAAATCTGAAACCATTTTATTTGTATAGCACACTCCACAAAAAAAGTGCTGCACAATCAAAAAACATACTTTGAAAATTACGTTTTGTGTCACCCACAAACACACAGTTACAATAATACAAGTTATTGTAGCTCCCACTTTAATGCTTACATACACAATATAAAGGCCTACAGGTTGTATTGCCACTGTCCTGCAAGTATCAGTACTCATGAAGTATTCATGAAACGGTGGCCTTGAGGAACAACATGGGAGAATATTTAATATGGATAATGATTTTCTATCACCTCGTGCGCTCACAATGTATAACAGTTATATACATGAGAAGGACTGTTTCAGATAAAAACCAGTAGCATGTGAAGGCGATACAAAGTAAACAGTATTTTAGTAAAGTTGAAGGAGAAGTTAAATGCACAGAAGGAGTTTTTATCTGTGGACATTATACTTTATTGGTACAATGGTGAAATGAGTTGTTGTCATTTTCACATATGGCAATCACTCTGCCACACGTAAATTATCAAGAGACTTTGTGAATGCTTAGTAAATTTACAGTACAAAAGCTGAAACTAGCCAAATGATATTAGTGAAGGTGTATGAAGATTAGAGAAACACAGTGTAGCACTTTTTGTATTACTGTATGACATCACAAGGTGGAACAGTGTTTTCTGTCTGAAAGAAGAACTCAGCTTAAACAACAATATAACATAGATCAGAAAACAGTGTAATATGGACCTTTTAAAACTTTCCCCCACTCGTACGTGTAGTCTGGGCTGGTGGAGTTTCTTGAGTTGCTTGTGGGCCTCATGCATTAAGTGTTATCTGCAGAAGAAAGCCTTGCTCCATCGCTCCTCTGTCTCTGAATATTTATTTGGGAAAACACTGGTTTCCTATCAAGGTCAGCCAGCTGCAGAGGCACAGTTTAGCTCCTGAGGTGGAAAGACCCAATGCAGGAACGCTGGGACCTCCTCAAGCAGCTATACTTTTGTTTTTCATCCTTTTTATCTGAGCACATTTTTGCGCAGAAGTTTAAGTCAAAGTCAGAGCTAAACTTCATCAAAACACAGAGGGATTCTGGGAGAGAAGCAGTGGTGTTATTTTTGAGTGGTGTTTTGTTAAGAAAGCCACAAAAATATGGTTTGTTTGCGAATAAAGTGGTGAAAGCTGTTGTTGTGTCCTTTGGTAAGACACATAACCCACCCAGCCCCCAGGAAGTGAGCATGGGCATGCTTCCGGCTCCATCGACTCTGGCTCAATTCACTTTGTATAGAAAAACGTTCACACCTCTCTTCATTACTGCTGCTGTGAGGCTCCTTATTTTGGTCTTAAAATGTTGGTTTAGACCCACTCTACATGGTCCTGGTGTGTTTATTTCACTAATTTTGTCACTAATCCAAGATGTGAACATTAATATTAACAGACCAATTAGACGCCTTTGTTCCCTGAGGTTCGGCCCACTAGCCTTAGCAATAGGTTTGATTGACGGTGTTGCAAGGGCCCACTCTTTACTAAAGCATGTGGGTTGGTAGGAGCTTTACCTCTTGCTTCAGATTGGCTCTTTGGTTGCCATGATACGTCCAAATATGGAACAGGGCTCCAAATTTGCCGCTTTAACTGCAAGCCTCAATGAGCTTCATTTTCCTGGAGTTGGATGCTATGGGGGACATCACAGTCTTATAGTCCACTTCTTTTTACAGTCTTTTAATGATTATCAGAAATGTTAATTTGGCTTACATGCAACAGGCAATCAAACCTGAATCTTGGTTGCCAACTGTCATATCCTCCTGAGACCAGACCCCTTCATTTATGTCCTTTGTAATGGACACTGAGTTAAATAGTCAATCTTTTACGTGTTTTGAGATAGAATCTTAGGGGCCTAAACAGGGGTGGGGGATTTTAAGTATCATGTCCAGGGTACAAAATTAACTCAACAGGAGTTTGTGGCTGCACTGCAGTTTTGAGGCTATTGTAGAAGCTTGTCAGAGATGGTCATCAAAAAAGTTGTTTTTGTTAGGTTGTCAACTTCACTTGGATTTAACACCAAAATGTCTCTGGTGTCCATTACAGAGGACATGTTACAAAATTATAAATTAAAATAAAATGAACAAAATCTAAATGTTAAGGTGTTCATTTACCTCCAAATGGATAGAAAATCACAAAAAATATATATATTGCAATACAATTTTTTTTCTTCAGGTCCCAGGAGGATATGAAAACTCATTATATCTTTTGGAAACATAAGATCTGGCAACCCAGATGTAAAATCTTTGTAACTGCAATGTTTTTTTGTAAATGTATGTTTTTTTAAAGATATTTTGAGCAATAAATAACACCTGCAGTGGAATAAATCCAAGACAGACTAGTTTAATACCAAACTGTGAACAATTTAAACCAATGCGTTAACATCTCCATGGAGACAAACAGTTTGCAGACTCTAGAAAAGTTACACAGTGCCTTTAAATCGCTATCAACAAAGCTAACAACTTAGCTAAATGTTTTGTTAAATGACCTAGTTTGGCTGTGACAGGATTAGTAGGAGGTGCAGTGCTGCAGTGTACCACTCTTTAGTAGTTGTTTTCTGTAGTAATCGGTCCAATGGCGGCTCCTGAGTCTTTGAACATGAAAACAATTAAACTCAAAAGCAGCTCCTCTTTAACCGCCACTGCTCTGCTACTGTCACGACTCTCTTCTTTCTTTCGTTTGTTGTGGTGTTGACGAGACAGGTTACTTAAAAGGTGCAGCTTTGCAAAGAAATACTACAGAGGAGAAACTAACTGGTCTTGTTCTGTGGCAAGAGGGAAGAGGATACTCGAGTTGTGTCCTTGAGCAAGCACCCGTGTATCCCATGGGTTTTAGAATGATGAAAAATTAAGACAAATGCCCGAGTGGTTAACAATTTAAGATAATGTAGAAGTTTCAGCTGGACACTGTTTTTAGTATCAAGAATTTCTGGCTCTCATCCAGAAGTCATTTTCAGTTTGATGGTACTGGCTTGAGGCTAATCAGGTACTTAACAAGGCTGAAGGTGAGGCAGCCAATACACAATAGGGGCATAACAACTCATAATAATGTTAGCTAGTAAACAAGGACAGTGCTGATTCACTCTGAAACTCCTCCCTTCGGGGCTGGACTTAGTTAACACAGAGTAACATAAATCCTCAAGTCAGTACCATCAAATTGAAAATGGGCAAAATATCATATAGGTACACTACGTATGTGTTCTGGTAGAGGGTCCGCCATTTGCTCGTCCCCATGGAGATGTTATCGCTTTGCCTGCATTGTCCCAAAGTATGGCATTAAATGTATCAGTCTCTATAAATTCAAGCAAGAGACGGCACCAGGCCAGATCTGTGAAGAGGTGACCCCACTCACAGTAAAAATGCATGCTTGAACTGTATTTCTGAGCAATAATAATAGTTGAATAAATGCATCTTATATCAGTTTAATAACATACTGTGGAACATTACAAAGCAATACGATCACCATGGTGGCAGACCCCTAACCTGAAAATTTCCGCAATGCACCTTGAAAATTTCCGCAATGCACCTCCTAGTCGAATGAGTGACTACACCATCTAATTTAAAACTTTATATCCTTCATTTTGAGGAATTAAAAAAATCCTCAAAATGTTGCAATCAGGAAAATCCGCGTATCATTTGTTCATTAATTTTTCAAAATAAAACCAAAAATAAGAAAATGAAAAAACAACTATTTTCTTCATTATTTGTCTCCAAAACCAAAATGAAAAAACGGATAATGATTCGTTGTTTTTTTTGTTTTTTTTTTTTTTTTTTTTAGTTTTTGATTTTGTGTTTAAATGAATAATAGAAAAAAGGGATAATGGCCATTTCCTGTTTACGTGACTTAAACTGCGATGCCGGACTTTTGCGCTGCATACGGACTGAACCAGGACTGAACCAGGACTGAACCAGTACTGAGTGTCGGGACGGGCCTGGAGGTGCGCCTGGATACACTATCGGATGATCAGGACTGAGACCGGGACCAGACTGGGACCAGACCAGCACTGAGACTGGGACCAGACCGTGATTGAGACCAGGACTGAGACCGGGACCAGAGCGGGACTGAGACTGGGACCAGACTAGGACTGAGACCGGTTTAGACCTGGTTTGGACCTGGTTTAGTCCTGTTTTAGTCCTGGTACAGTCCTGGGTCAGTCCGCATGTGGCGCGAATGTCCAGCATCACAGTTTAACTCAAATGAAAAAACAAATCGTTTTGTTTTGTTTTGTTTCATTTTGGGTTTAGATACAAATAAGAAAGAAAATAGTTGTTTTTTTCGTTTTCTCATTTTTGGTTTTATCGAATGAATGAATGATATAAGGATTCAGGAAGCTAAAATCCATGAATACTGGTTTCTGGATGGCCACATGTGAATGCAGGACAATAGATTATTAGCTTCAATCCTGTACCCCCTGAAAACAATTTAAGTTTGTAATAAAAAAGCCTAAAATCAAATGCACATCAATGGTTAGAGAGTCCTTCAAATACTTTTCTCCATGGAAATGCTATTGATTTGCCTGAAATGTTTTGCACTATGGTATTAAACCTTTCTATCTTCATGGAGACCAAACCAGACCAAGGTACAGGTCAGATCTCGTCAGAATGCTTGTTTTTCTAAATATTGTTGAGCTATAAAATCATCTGTAATTGAATAAATGTAACGTACAGCTGCATAATGTCATACTATGGAGCATTCCAGGCAGGAAACAAGTAGGAAAAAGTTACACAGTGCACCTTTAACTATTAGCATAACTATTTTTTCCAGTGCAAAATGTGGAAATAATGTGGTCTTCTGACAGCTGATTCTAAATGATATGCTATAACTTTACGAAGACTTTCCTTGTCATTTCAAACTTTTAACTTTTAACAATGTTTCCTCGGCTATAGCTAACATTCTGTGCCACTGTCTCCATGTTTTACTCATTGTTAGCTTACCTTGAGCAGCATTAGCATACCGGAAACCGCCATGTCCCTGAAAAGCAGTCTATCCAGAATAGTAATGATCCAGAGATGGTTTTACCTCCGTGTGTGGCAGAAGTCCTCCCTGGCGTTCAATTTGACGAGTCCCAAACTGCTCCAGATTAGTTTCCATGACGTGCTACACTCATGTTTCTTTCAACACTGTAAAATACCACGTGTTTTGAATCCACATGCACAAGTCATGGGAGAAATAATGATTTTTTTTTTTTTTTCTTCACCGGGAGAGGATTACAAGCAGGAGATGACAGCTTTGAACTTACAGGGATTAGAAAGAGGAAATGTACTTTGATGAAATGTAGGCCTACTCCCTCCCAGACGCAGGAAAGATGATGAAATTAATCGTTATGTGCTGTCTACCTATATATATCTGTTAAATTATATTTTTCAATTTAAAATTAGTGTTACTGATATTACAACACTGTGCTAGACCAGAACTGAAAAATGCCACTGCCTTTTTTTTTTTCTTTTTTTTTTTTAGCGTGCATGATTTGGCTGAGTAATGAGGTACATGAGGAAAAATAAGAACTAAATATATATGACCAGAATAAACCATTTCACGTACGTCTGCCTTTTGAAAACGTAGTGGCTTAAGGAGGAAATATTACTAGTACACATATATACTAACACATAATATATTTAGATCACCATATTCCCTTTTGTTGTTTTGAAAATGCTATTAAAAATATCTATAGATAGTATTTCATTTCAGTTTTGTTTTTGACACTCTGAGTTCCCTCTCATTTAGCTCTAAATTGCTCCCCCTTCAGAGCACTATCACAACAGCATGCATTTTGCCAATGAAACTACTGCACATCGTCTCAGGTTTGTGACATTGTAGTGTATTGTTTTACTGTAGTATTGTACTGCCTCAAACCTTAAGGAGGGTTCAAATACTGTAGTGTCCAGGAGAGATCCCAAGATTACTAAAACATGCATGAATGACACATAAAAACACTTTTTGATGAGGAAATAAACTATACAAAGGTGTGTGGTTTGACAAGCTAATCAACCGATCAGAGAAATGCATGGTCTATCCCTATTAAAACAAATTGAGTTTTCATTGATAGATAAACACTGAGCTCATTTGTTTCATATGTCATTTGAACAAAATTTCAGACTGGAATTTTCAGTGAGACTAATATTAAACCAATGGAGATTTTCAGATGCAAGATGCAAAATGTTACACTATCGATAAATACATGTATTTAGTTTATCAAGTTGTTCCACCAAGCTTTTGTTTACTTTTTTATTGTTGTTTAGGCTAATATATCTCTATGAGAGTTGTTACCCTACTGCCAAAAACATGGTGAATTTCAATGGTAACAGGTGTTTTCTGATATTCCTTTCTAAACTCAATCTGGCCAAGATGCAAAATATATGATATTTTCTGTAAGACAACTTGCACACAGAGTTTACAACTGCTGCATACATTACATTCTTCATAAATTTTCACTAAATATCAAATACTCAAAATTTAAACTCAACATACATGAGTTTTCCTCCATGTTCCACTTTTTCTGCCTTTTTCGCAGACTCTTCTAAACCTCTACAACATGGCAGCTGTGTGATTGAGTGCAGATTTAACTTCTCTTTGATCCGCTGTCGATCAGAAAAACCTTGGTGTTGTCAGGGTAACCCTGAAATCAGAGCTGCTCCCGGTCTGTCAGAAACTCCCAACCAAACACATCAACAACAAAGGCCCCGCGTGCCATCCGATTGCAGCACGATTGCACCAAACTCTATCTTTTTGTCTCCCTCCTTCTTCCTCCCTCTCTCTCTTTATCTACCACACTCTCCATTTCCTTCCCTTTCTCTCCCTCTTTTTTTCTCTTCCTCTCTCTCTCTCTCTATTTCTCTCTCTTCTGATAATTCATCCTCTTTTTTCTCCAGGGTGCTTCCTCTCCTCCTTTCTTCCTCTATGTCCTTCTCTCTCTGTCTCCCTTCCTCACTTTCTCTTTCTCTCTTCCTCCATCTCTTAGTATCTGTCTTCCTCCTTCCCTCTTCCACCCTCCCTCACGCCATTTTTCTCTCTTTTATGGTTTGACTACTCTCTGTTTTTTGGGTTGCTCTTTTAATCCCTCTCTTTCTCTCCCTCTCTTTGTCTCTTCTTCTTCTTTCCATAACCCTTCTTCTCTCTCTTTATCTTTCTCTGATGATTTGCCTTCTCTCACACATATCCCCCCTCTCTTTTTTCCCTAACCTTCTTTCTCTCTTTTCCTCTCTTTCTCTCTCTCTCTCTCCTCTGATGTTCTGACTTCTCTCTCTTCTCCGGGTCATCCCAGTATTCGACCTCTGAGCCCAAGCGCCTTCTGCTCATTTTAAAACTGTACAGTCTGATCATTTATTTAGCAGGTACAGATGATTTTTTGTAGATATATCTTCAGTGAAACAGCGTTAAACTTGAAGAGGGCTGCTCCAATCCACACATTCCCTTTGAGGTAAGGCGACTTTTAGTTCCAGATTTGTTACGTAACTGAGAACTGAGGATTTGTGAGGCTCAAAGCAAAGCAACCTCCTAAACAGGATTAATAAAACAAGTGTGAATAAAACAAATACATCTCCAGATCCAGATATGTTTTTGACATTTGAACATTAAAACATGGTTAAAGCTCCAGAAAATCAAATGTGCTTAAATGTGTCATTTAAGCCACAACAAAGTGATGTGTGAGAATTCCTTAGAAAACACAGGCACTGTCATTTATGTTTTAAGAATTACTGTGTATATTGCTAATATTTTCAAAATGTACAAGACTTTATAATACTACATTTCATTAGCCTAATATCATAGTTGCCTAAGTCATATTTGAACATTTTCAGAAAACAAGAAAAAACACATTTTTAGCAAGCACATTGGTATTGTTTATTGATATTGTATAGAGATGACTGAGGCAGACAGTGATTTTAGACTCTAACAAGTGTTCTGATGAGGCTGAGGGCATAGACAATAAGGCAGGGGGATGCAGCAGTGGTAGGAGTGTAAAGTTAGGCAGATATCACAATTTGGCCCAAAAAAAATGACTTAGGCAATTATGCTCTTAGGCTAATGATTTTTAATAGCCTTAAAAATGTATCAATCAAATTGAATGCTAACCCTTAATATGTCTTTATGTTGTGTAAAATCAATCATCTTTACACTGTTATGCTATGCAATTGTCGGTCTTACATTTATATTTTTGCCCTTTCTTATTTATTACACTATATTGTAATGTCTCAGCTACTGCGTCTAAATAATTTCATTTGCTGTGGATGGATACATTCTAATCTAAAGTCTAAGCCTGAATCATTCTTAAAGGTGCACTGCGCAACTTTTCTGGTGTAGGGTCTGCTATCTTCTAGTCTCCATGGAGATGTTATTGCTTTGTTTAAAATGTTCCACAGTATAGATCAGAGGTGTCAAACTCAAATTCACAGAGGGCCAAAATTAAAAACTGGGACTAAGTTGTGGGCCAAACTACAACATCTGCATGTTTTATCTTCTTTTCGAGATATGTAATGTTAAACCTTTTCTTATTAAAGTACATGGTTAATAATAGTTTTGCTTAAATATTGAATCCAGAACAAGCATAATATAAAATAATAACAAAAATTTAAATAAATAATATCTCTATAGCCTATCTGTAGCCGGCGGGCCAGTTTTATTACATATTTGATACGATCTCGTGGGTCAAATATAATTATATCGCGGGCCAAATTTGACTTCAGGGCCTGAGTTTGACATGTCTGTTATAGATTAAACATATGTTATGAGGGAGACAAGCAGGTTACAGGACTACACCACGTTACAGTTCAGATCTGTGGAAAGTCACCCCTATAGAAACACCTGTAATGAATAATAATAATTGTGCATTTGCTCATTATGATATATGTCTCTGTTCATGCTATATTAAGGGTATTTAAGGTGTATAGTTTTCATAAAGTTGTTCCCCAAAATCAAAAACCCTGAATAAAGTTAAATGCTGAACTTTTAAACAGTTTGTAGTTGCTAATGCGTTCTATGTGCACACATCTGTTCACGGTGTCACTTCATCCCCGTGAGTTTCTGGTGTGTTTTGGCCTTGACGTGGCTGAAGTGTAAAGTCTGCATTGGTTCTGACAGAGCAGAGTCCCCGAGGCCGACGCTTCAGAACATGAATAAAACATAAGAGTGTCAACAAGCTGCCTTCACCTCCTCACACCAGACACAGACAGGCTCAGCTCCTGTCACCCACAAAGCCCCTCTTCAAAAGCACCACTCACTCAAGGTCACAGCCCACACCTACTCATCCATGTGTGAATATTTGTTTGTTTTAAAGGAGACCAATTATGCAAACTTGACTTTTTACAGCTTTTAACCATATTGTTGTTTTCTTTTCTCATGTACCCTCTTGAAGTTGTATTTTGAGTGATTTGTGCATGTTTGAGTAATCTTTATTCTCCTGTTTTCAGGACGATGAAC
>NW_026571018.1:11591473-11640500 GCF_026225935.1 Boleophthalmus pectinirostris
AACTCCTAAACTCAACTTATTTAAATGTCTTCACCCATTTGAACCAGTCCCAACGGCGTGGAGCTAATTTAACTGTCAGGCTGGAGTATTTAGAGTTTCCGTCTGCATAAATATTCAAAAGTTGGTATTTGAGAAAGTTGTTGAACTCAGTTGGAGGTGGGTAAGTGGCTCATTAAAATTCACCTCATCATTGCAGTGTTTTCCCATTCAAAACAGAGCCTCCTCCTCCTCCGCCTCCTCTCCACCTCAGTGAATCTGCAGCCATGGTACGCGTGGTGCTTCGGGCTGACATTAAAGCTTACGACAGGTGCAATGCTAATTTTACTCAGCATTATTTTACTCATTTTATTTTTTTATTTCTTGAAAGAGCTGTCTTGTGAAAGATGAAGGCGTCTGGGCCCGGAGTATTGACGCGTTGACCTTCAGTTCCGCAGGTAATGAGAGTGAAAATCCAGTAAACAGCTTTCCGCCATTTTGTTTTTTCCCCCCACAGACGAAGTAGCTTGAAGATTTTCGCTGCTCATTAATGGAGAGACAAAGTGAGAGTGGCCCATGCACAGGGTCTGGACCTCGCCACGTGTAAAACAACCAACCTGCAGCCATGAGATTTCCCATTTCATTAAGAAGAGTACACAGCAAATGACTGCAGATGAAAGCTATATGCGGAATTGTCAATGTCACAAAGATTGGAGTGGAAGATTAGATGTTTTTGTTTTATTAATTGGGTTCACAACATTTAAGAATCCCTAGTTTAACACTGAGCTGAAGGACAGGTCAGAATTATCAGGTGGAATTAGCTGATTGTGGATTTGTTGACTTGTTTCATGGATAATATCTCTGGACTTACTGGGCCTATCCACATGAAACAAAAACTGGCATGAAGTACAACATGGTCTCTGTCAGTATAGATAAATAAAAGTGAAATTATGTGTTCACAATAGCTTCAGGAAGTGGTGTCATTATTTATTATGATTGTTATGATTGTTGTCAGTGAGGACGCTTCGGGTGACCAGATTTTCTAAATTCTAAACTGGGACACAATTGGGTTGGGATGGTTGGTATAAATAAAATTGTGAAAAGAGCGTGTAACATTGTGCATTCTTGTGTCAGTCATAATCTGAGGGGCTTGGCAAACATGGATTTCTGTATTTTGGCTACACAAATGACAAATTATGCTCCTCTTTACTGTTGGCAGGGATCAGATTGGTCAAAAATTGCGATATAGTTCTGTTTTAGTCCTGGTTTAGAGTTGATGTAATCCTTGTTTAGGCTTAGTTTAGTCCTGGTTTAGACTTGGTTTAGATCAGGGGTTTTCAAATTGGGTAAATGTGAGCCTCCCCTTAGAGTAAGTAAAGCCCCGCCCCCTGTGAGCTAAACGCCAGTCCTTTCGCCTGCGGCCACCCAACAGTCTACGTGGGCGCACCTTCGGGCCCATCCAGACACTCAGTCCGGGTTCAGTTCTGGTTTAGTCCTGTTCTAGTCCTAGTTCAGTCCTGGTTTAGTGTTCCTGGTTCAGTCCCGGTTTGGTCCACATATGTTGCATCTCCCCGGTGGCTGAAATTGGTAAAAAAAAAATGGGAACACACGGGACATTTCTTGTATAAAACTGGGACAAATCATTGTTTTTGTATAAATCTGATGGGACAGGGGACACAGGGCTCAAAACTGGGACTGTCCCGGGTGAATAGGGACATCTGGTCACTCTATGCTGGTATCAAATATCGGCACTGATACTGACAAATTAGGTGGATCGAGTATCAGCTACATTATATCGGTTAAGCCATTATCCTGGTAAGGTCTTTAATTGACTGTATAATGATATATAATTATTAACAAGCTGATTTTGATCTAGAATGTCTCATAGTGTTTGAACTTTTATTCATATAAATTATACAAAAGTAATACACTGCACATAATCTTTTCAATTCTCGCTAACCATGGTTTAACTGAAGGATAAATGAGAGTAACAAAACACAGTAAGTTAACAAAGAAATAATTGCCATTTTCCATCCCCGCATTGTTATTGGTAAAGTCAGCGTATTTTTAACTGAAAAGGCTGGATCAGTGTAATCCTAGTTGTCATCTGAAAGGATGTTAAACCATGAGATTATTGTGTCCAGTCCAAGTACCAGTTTTACTAATGTGTGCAAATGTGAACAGTCCTTCACTACAACAAGAGCAGGGTTAGAAGTCTCTACATTTCAGATCTCAAACCTCTGCGTCTGATGAATCACGTTTCACCAGAGGAGGGAGCTTTATTCACTGAAGATTCTGGACCCGAGGAACTCCTGAGCCCACAGAGCAGACGTAAGCACAGAGCAAATCCAACCCAAATCCAGAGGAATCGCCAAAAAGTAAAGATAAGTCTGAAGCACACAAGGACTAAAGCTGAACAGGAGAGGAGCAGTGAGGAGGATGGACTTAGTGAAGTTTCCCCATTAAAAGCCTTGAACCAGATTTTTACCTTGTATTTGAGCAAAATGTCTCTTGCCCCAGAACAGAGATAATGTATAAGCAGCTCTTGAGGTCAAAATAAGTGCTAAATGATGTCTGCATCTCATCAGAAAAGTGCGTCTAAAAAAAAAAAAAGTGAGGATGTTCAAAATGCCTAAGATAAGTGAGGAAATACTTGGACCAGTGTAAACTGTTTTTCACTTATTTAAGACAGTAAAAAAATGTTACAGCTGCACTATATAATTATAATAAACATATTGCAAAACAAAATTCAGTGAACAAAACTAGCTTCTCTGTTGTTCACTGCCTTATATCTGTCTAAGGGTAAAAGCTAACTAAACTGAAACTAACACACCCTTGTTGTTTACAGTAGGAGTATGGAATATATTAGTTAAATCCATTTAACCACCCTAAGGAGTAAATATTTTTCATAATCATTCATGCACTTAATGAGTCATCTAGCTCCTATTAGCTTTAGCCCTGTTGTTTTCTTTGATAATAGAAATAACTATTAGCGTTTGCGTTTGCATCAGAGTTGAAAGATCTTGCCTGAAAACAAAACAACAAGCACAGGTCAAATGAGTTAACACCTAAGCTCATTTGCTGTGGTTTATTAAGACTAATTAAAGCATAATTATTATAAAGTGATGCCTGTGTATGTTATGGGAAACACTGAGGCTGAAAGAGATGCATTCTGGGAAGTGGACTGGTTCTCTGTTTACAGCAAAGCATCACGTCAGTCTAAAACTTGCACAGTCAGCTTTTCCTCCTTTCACCTATAGCTCAGTCTTCACTGGAGGAGGGACCCCAGGCCAAGCGCTGCCCTGTGGACCCCCACTGCTCCTGACAGGTTTCCCCACAGCTGAAGGATGAGGTTCAAATGCAGAGGACACATTTACCTTGCCCAACAGGGCTGATGCTAAAGATGTAGTAGTCAAGTAGTCAGTGATATATTTTTGGGTTCATTGACTATAGTCAAACAAATATTTTCATTGTACATTAAAAATAAAGGTTGAAGTATGGTGACTGAAGGCTAAACAGAGAATATTTACAAATAAAGGGTCTTAATTCTGTATATTAATATTAAAAGTGCTGTGAGGCCGAAACTGGTTTGAAAACAAACTAAACCTTGAACAAGTAATTAAAATATTTGACCAGGAACTACAGGTGGAAATTTTTATTTTCTGCTATAACCTGGTACAAGCATAGACTGTATGGGACAAATGGGCATAACTAACATGCTCGCCGCCACTTTCCAAATAGGAAGTTCGCATGCGGCTCTTCTGGCTCCTTCTGACCCTGGCTCCCATTGACTTACATTACAATATCGTGGCACCTCTCTTTGTAACTGCTGCTGTGAGTCATTCTTAAAATGTTCATATTAACTCGCTCTGCATTATCCTGTTTGTTTTGTTTTTTTTTTTACTATTTGGTCCATCAAAAAACAGCTATTCATAATATAGAGCCTTTTGTCCTTTTTGTCCTTTTGATCAGTGCTTATTGTACACTGTCCCTGTATGAATAAAAAACATACTGTACCATATTGACAAAAATCACAACTTGTTTTGATTTAAAGAAGACCTATTGTGCTTGTGTCAGCTACATAGTTATAATCGATGACACCCGTGGATCATTATTAGAATTATTATAATTGGCACATTTTACGTCACAACATTGTTCTTAACTCACGCTCTCCTCGGGGTCACATAGACCCGAAGAAACTTTTTTTTTCCCTTCCCGCTCTCTTGGGGTGGGTCAATCAGACCCAAAAATTGTATTTTCTCAACTGGCAAGAATTTATTTGAAAATATTTTTTTGGATCTGATTGACCCGCCCCAAGAGAGTGGGAAGGAAAAAAAAAAATCGGAGAGGAGAGCGTGACGGTTAAAAAAAAGATCCACTAACCATGAGATGCTGCCAAATAGTACAAATATCACTAATTAAGAAAATAAAATTGGTGAACAAAGTAAGTAGAAAGAAGTGGATGTGTGTTTTGTGAATAGGAGGTTTGATTGGAAATTTGGCATCTTGAAAATAAGTGACTAAAGATTGCACAAACATTCATGAATCACTCCAAATACAACTTCAAGTGAGTAAATGTTGAAGAGAAACAAAAATAATATGATTAAAAGCTCAGAAAAATTGACTTTGCAAGATAGGTAATTCTTTCACTGTCTTTGTTATTAAAAAAGTATTTTCATAAATATTAGAATTTGTTTAATGTAGAAAACTATTATGATTATCAAAATACAACTACAGTTATTTTTATAGTTGACTAGTCACAATAGTCAATTAACTGTCTCCCTACTTTCTCTAATAGTCAATGCCCAGACCCAAAATATCTGAAAGAGGGAGGGCTTTACCCATAATGCAACGCTTGATAAAAGACGACGTATGTTTTAAGTTGTTCCTTGTAAAAATGTGTCTGGTGTCACTCCTGTCAGCACTGGGACCCCTCATCAGACTCGGAAGGCTTTATTAGCCTGAACAAAGACAAACGTGTTTAGACACATGCTTCAGTGGGACGATGACAGCTGACATCTCTCTAAGCACCTCCACCATTCACTGTGATACTGAGCCTGGGAGATACTTCACTCTGCTCCTGATCAGTGCCGCTGTTCATCAGAGAGAGAGAGAGAGAGAAAGAAGGGGAATGGAAGGGGTGAATAAAGAGAGGGGGGTAGAAAAAGAGAGAAGGGGGAGGGTAGAAAGAGAGAGAGAGAGGAGAGCAAAGAAGAAGACAGAGGGATGATAAGAAAAAGAGACGAAAAGAAAAAGAGACCCTAAATAAATAATGTCACCTTGTCCCATGTACATGTCTGATGTTAATGCGTATATGTTAAAGACGACCTATTGTGTCTGAGTCTGCTGCATAGTGATAATCTACACCCATGGATCATTGTGCAAATACAACTTTGAGAGGGTATGGGAAGGGGAGAAAGAACTATAACATGGTTAAAAGCTCTAAAAATTCAGTTTTGTACAGGTCTGCTTTAATGTATATACTAGATATGTACAATTTCTAGAGGTGCACTATGTTAACTTTTTTCAATTCTTGCCACTTGCTTGTATTTATGTAGATGTTTCACAGTATAAGTAGTAGACTTAGACTTAGACAAACTTTATTGATCCACAAGGGAAATTATTTGGACACAGTAGCTCAATACAATATAATAACAAAGAGAAAATATAAATGGTAATAATACATTTTAAATCAGTAGCAAAATGAGCAAGAGACAGGTGTCAAATAAGGCAATTATATAAATGTAAATGTCAAAATAAAATAGAAAGATAAGTCTAAAAAATATAAAATCTGAGCTTTATACAAGAGGTCATAGGAAGACAGTGCAACAGTGATATGATGATTGACAGGACAAAGGATTATCCGTTACATAAGGGTGAGTTGTGCAGTTGTAGGGAGTATTATCCGTTACATAAGGGTGAGTTGTGCAGTTGTAGGGAGTATTATCTGTTACATAAGAGTGAGTTGTACAGTTGTAGGAGTATTATCTGTTGCATAAGGGTGAGTTGTTAAGATACTGTACATTGCTCCAGTCAGTGGGGTCACTTCTCCACAGCTGGGACATGTAACTGGGCCTGGTTGCATCCCCTGCTTGTCTCCATGGAGATAGGTTCCATAATTCCATAATTCCATACAGTGGAGCATTCCAGTCAAAGCAATGAGATCTCCACGGAGACAAGGAGAAGGCAGACTCTGAAAAGTTACATAGTGCACCTTTAATGGGAAAAAAATATATTATGGGATTCAAAATATTAAGTAACTGATAGAGGGAGAGAGAGAAGAGTTAGGGTTTTATAGGGAGTGGGAGAGAGAAAGGGAAGGAGAGAGAAGCGACAGAGGGAGGATAGGCAGTCATAATGAGGGAACGTGCTGTCTCACTGTAACCATCAGTAATCCTACAGTCCATGGTTCCCCCAGGACCCAGGGGGAGGAGAGCCATAACACCCCAGAGACGAGGCTCCGTGTGTGGGGAGAGCACTGGGACCAGACCCCCTGAGCCAAAGAGAATGTGAGAGTTTAACACTGCGCATAAGACACAGTACAGCGCTTCCTCTAATTCTTCTCGTATAGTTTACAAAAATTACACAAAAAAAGACTGCTGAAGCTGTTATGGTGGGTACTATGCATAGGGCACACCTTTATGTAAACTAGAGAGGTGATTTGTTAAGAAATGGGTGAGATCCCATTCAGACATAAGGAGAATATGCACATAGGCATGCATGGATGGATTAAATATTAAACCTGAGTCTTGAATTCTGTGAGGTGTGTACATTTTTATTTGCCTTTGTTTGTCTTATGCACAACTAACAGATGTTTAAGGCACTTCAGCTGGCTCTTCACCACCTGGAGGAGCAGCAGTAAGTTTTACCCGTGTGCTCCTCACCCTATTTCACCCAGAGGAAACTAATTTCAACCGCTTGTATCTGCGATCTTTTTTCTTTTGATCATTACTTAATACTCACGGCCACTGGTGAGAGTAAGAACATAGACTGACAAGTGAGTGCTCCTCTAACATATTATAACATTATTTGTATTATAACATAATATTTGTATAGTAAAATCTATTTGGTTGCCCTTTACAGCACACAGAAATAACACGGGAAAACTGTGGGAATAGCAGCATGGGAAATATGGATAAGTGCAAGTCTACTGTACTTAAACAGGATACTTAAAGTGGGACTAAATAAACAAGCTCCACTAAATAACCCTGTGTTCTATTATCCTTCTGAATCGGTTTTCCAAGGAAGTTACCTAGTGACACGCATGACATGCCCCTTTTCCTGGGACGGCAAAAGTAAGGATTTCGAATCAGAGAATCCAAGATGGCTGTGCTCACTGTGAGGTGTAAATATGAAGTGTTTTCATTGTGTTTGGACACTTTGGTGCTTTAAATCATAATTTCAGTCACGCATATTAGTACAGTACCTTACTGCATCTGTATCACTGCCTGTGGGTCTGGTAGTCAGTGTTGTGGTAAGGTCAGTATTGAACAAATACTTGATTTAACGGGCATTAACGTCTCTAAGGTTGTAACAGAAGAGAAATCATAACATAAAATGAAGTGCAAATTTTAAAAAAATTAAAGTGGCAGCGTTTTCATGAGATGAGGGATAATAATACGCTTCAAGCTTGGACGTGACGTCAAATCCGAGGTCCAAGTGGGAGTCGGAAGATAATCAAACGCAGGGTAAGCTGCTAAACTGAGAAGGACCAAAGAAAAGAGTGAGGAGGGCGAAGGACCTGAAATAAGCAAATTTACCAAGTTTGCATTAAAATAGACAAAAAAAGAGAGAATAAGAAGAGTAGATAATGCTTTAAAACACCATATACACAGCTTAGTAGCAGTGGTTTAAGTGTTTAGTTCTTCTTTAAATCACTACTTTCTTTCAATATGTTTGAATATATTTTTGAATATATCCAGATATGAAGCCTGTAAATTACTTGCCAACAGGGTTAGTAATTTAATATTGAAACACCTGCAAAATATATGCACCCCTCATTATTCTGGGTGTCATGCTATTTCCATTGTATTACCATGCTATTTTTGCACTGTCTAGCAAGGTGCAACCCTGTTTTCCAATTCAGTTTTGACATTGCATTGTTGCTCGACTTCCTACGGTGACAAAAAGACATTCTGACATTAGAACTAAGCAATTTGACCCTTTGACAAAAAAAAGACTACTTCTAAACAAACTACAGTAGTGTTGTTATTTGGGCCAACACTTTTAAGAAGTTTAATTTAAGCTGACAGTTCTCTCTGTTTGCTAACAAACTCCTTTGAGGCAGGTTACCAATGTGTTTTTGACATGATTCTGAGCAAAAACATGACAAAATGACTCCAGTGGACCCACACCTTACACATCAAACCAAGGTCAGGCTACAACTAAATGAAAAACGACGGCTTTTGGAGCAGTCAGAGGAAAATTCCCAAAGAACAGAGGGAATAGGCAGCCCCGGAGGAGAGCTTATAGTCTAATTCCTCCACTTTGAAACATCTGGTGCTTTAAGTCTGTGGGAGGAGGAGAGAGGAGCAAAGATGGCCGCCATCACGTTCCAGCTCTGGCATCCTCGGTCTTGGCACGTTTCTCTTGTGTGTCTTAAGTCTGTGTTTTTATAATGAGCGCAGGGAATTCTGATCCTATTTTCTATCTGCGTGGATCCAGCAAATGAATATTCGGGAAGTTATGACATGGAGATGTAAGAATTCGAATAAATAGTGCCTGACTGAAAGTATGTCACAGTGGATTCGCACTGGTTTTAACTGTAACAGAAAAAGCATCTGAGGTACATGTTTGAGTGGAGAGAAATAGGGCAATCTCAAATACTTTCTTGTCTAAAGATTTCCTGGTTAGCAACAGCAATGTGACAAAGAACAAAACACTTCTTACAATACTTCAGTACAACCATTATGAAAACCAAAGTCTGTTTATATAAATGGACACAGCTGTGTTCCAGATAGGAAGTGAACATGGGGGCGCTTCAGGTGTTCTATTGAAATGGGCTGCCCCGTCGAAATGAGCTACCCGCAGCCTAAGTTGACAGCTACTATTACATTATTATTGACAGCTATTCTTTGGATTAGAGACAGCGGGTTTTATGCTGTTTGCACACGGTGATTATACTTTATACTCCTTAATTTTGTCAGAATTTCTACTCATCTGTATGAATATGCGTAGTTCATTTCGACAGTCAGATTATGCTATCAAATAGGGCCCCGACTAAAGGTAGCATATATATCGACAGGCCAATTTAGCCATCGAATAATGCTCCCACTGTTGAATCACCATTCTTCACTCATTTATTTACTGATTTATATGCATTTGGGTTGAGGTAGAATATTTCGACAGGCCTATATCTTTTATCAAATAAGGCTCCCACTATATAAGAGAACAAAATTAAATCTTTATATTAAATAGCATTAAATATATAATATTTAACACTAATATCATAGGCTACAGTGTGAATTTCCTACTATAATATAGTGCTATTTTATTTATGCAGCGCCTTTCTAAAACAAAGTTACAACATGTTCTACTCATGGAAAAATGATAACAATAAAATCAAATATTAAATCCAAATTATTCAATCATCTAATGTAGGTATTCTGCCGCAGATCTAACACACACAGGTTGTTGCTTTGATGTTTAATTAGTCGAAACATACAATAAAACCAATACCACTTTTTAAAATGTGACTTGTTACTCCACTTCTGCCTCGGGAGCTCAAATCGACAGGCATTTGAACTGTAACAGTGCCTTGGGGTTTAGCGAATACTTAGTAACACTAAGTAGCTCAAATCGACAGGACACCAGCTCCATCTACTCTGGTTCCAATTGACTTTATTTTGAAAAACTGGCACCCCTCTCCATGCATCTGCCATGTTAGCTATGTCCATTTATATATATACAGTTTATGTACACAATGTATTACTTTTCTGGTAGAAGGTCTGCTACTCATTATACGTTTACCGTGAATGTTCCACAGTAAAGGATTAAACTCATCAACCTTCCATTTATTCAGTTACATGTTTTATTATTAAAAAGTGAATAACAAGCATTCTTACTGTGAGTGGGTTGGCCTCTCCAGAGATCAGACTTGTAACCTGATTGTGTAACCTGCTTTTCTCTGTGGAGATAGACATATAAACACAGCAAAAATTCCAGCACTAAATGACCAGAAATCTGTCAGAAATAAATGAATAAGCGAGACAAACCCTATTATCACGGGCTGCTTATAAAATGTTTCTTCACTCATTTTTCTGATTCATGGACACAATTCTTCGATTACCCTCTTGGGACAGATTCAAGACTCCGGTAATGAACACAACCTAAAGCCTCATCATTACTGAATGTCTTTTCCATCATATTTTGACAATTTAAATACCCATAAATCACTTAGAATGCCCTTACACTGCTAAGATCGTTAGCTTAATTCATGTCATGCTTAAGCTAATCTAACCCATTACATTTACATAGAACAGCTCTCCTCTTTCTGTTTTGAACTACACGGTTTCTGGTTTTCCAATTAGCACTTAGCCCTTTCCGTGCTAACGCTATAACAGTGGTGGAACATAAAGTAAAAAATAGTAAAGTACTGTACTTGTAAAAAATAAAGTAAAAAATGTAGGTGGGTTTACTTTACAACATTTTAGGCAGGATCTGTACTCTCTACTCCACTACATTTTTTAACTGGACTAAAAAATAAAACTCTTTTTATTATTGTATAAGACCTGCTGAAAAGCCTGAGGGTTTATTTTTAACATGTTCCTCTGAGGAAAATATACAAATAAAAATAGCTAGAAAGAAAATACAAATTCAGTTGTTTCTGCTGAGCAAAATTCAATACAAATCAGTATCAAAATCAGTGCATTTGAAGCATTATTAGATCTCAAACATTGTGCAAAGTACTTTTAGTGTTTACTCTTCAAGTACATTTTTAAACAGGTACTTTAATACTTTTACTTAAGTACCGTATTTTTTGGACTATAATGCGCACTGGATTATAAGGCGCATTAAGCGAAACAAATGGATGACACATGAGACTGACCCCTTAGCCCAGGTGTCCACGATACATTGGCAGATCGTGGTGTAATTTGCCGTTGCCTCCCTGTCTTGATGAATGTGTATTATGAATGTGAATGTGGGTGAATAATTTAAATTAGTTTTTTTTTTTTATTTTGTACGAGGAGGACTGAAATATATTTGTTTACATTTTACAGAAACTAAACTTAAAACCACATGGCTAATTTGCATAAACTATAAGCACTGAAAAAAACACTCGCTCCTTGTGCGCTGATGTGGTCAGCTCCTGTAGGACTCCGGTAAGATCCTGACTGTGGTAGTCGTAATGCTCCGACAATCCATCAAGCCCTGCAGCTTCGTAGCTTAACAAAGTCGTAAAACATTTTTTGAGCGCTGTTTACCACATAAAATCGGTTTGAGATCAGTAAGCACAACCAGAATTAATACATAAGGTGCACTGTCGATTTTGTATATAAAATTAAAGAATTTTAAGTGCACCTTACAGTCCGAAAATATGGTCTGTTTTTTTTTTTTTTTTTTCTGTATTTTTACTTTTGATACTTTTACTTGAGTATTCATACTTTTACTTCAGCATTTCTTCCACCACTGCACTGCAATGATAAGTAAAGTGATGATCTTTGAGTGAAAAACATTTGAACCTAAAATCACTCAGAATTACAACAGACAGGTGACAGGCGACCCCGCGCTGACCCTGCTCCTGTCGACTACTCCCATATTCATTGCTTTGTCATGTCATCTAACCCAGTGCTCTTATACTTCAGACAGCTGCCATTGGTGTGGGAGTGAATAATTCAAACATTACACTCTGCCAACACATTATCACCAGTGCGCAGATGTGAGGAAGTGGCGCTAAGAGAAACGTACAATAAAACCTCGTAATTGAGCATGAAATCTGGCATGGAAACACACAGCTGTGTCAACGCTCGCACAACTGCTCCCCACAGAAACACACTTTAAAATGCATTGAAGACGGCCACACGCAGGGAGCAGCAGAATTAAAGCACTTTTAATCATTGTAATTAACTAAGGGGTTTCAGAATAATCTGAAGACTTGTTTATTGCCGGGTTTCAGATGCCATCACAACATTTTATAGGCCAGTAGTATTTAAAGGGTGTGCTGTGTAACTTTTCTGGTGGAGGGTCCGTCACATGCTTGTTTCTGTGGATATGTCATTGCTCTACCTGGAATGTTCCACAGATACTGATACATTAAACAGCTCTATCTTACATTTAACAACTCTGTCTTACATTTATTAGATTGCAGGTGGTTTTATAGCTCAGAAATACTCGCACTCTGACAATGTGCGGGGTTGTCTCTCCACAGATCTAACTTGTACCTTGATCTGGTTTGGTCTCCATGAAGATAGAAAGGTTTTATATCATACTGTGTTATATTCCAGACAAAGCAATAACATCGTCATGGAGAAAAGCACTTGAGAGAGACTCTCCACCAGAAAAGTTACACAATGCAACTTTAAAGGGACAGTCTGGAATTTTCGACATAGGACCTCATTTCCTAGTTAGCCAGAGCGTTGGAGACGTGTGGAGACACTTTTTCAAATATTCCATCCAGTCCTTGTTTTTGCCGAGGTCGCTGGTGCTAGCCTAGTGCATGTGAATGGCCATAGTTAGCCTGCCACTAAAAACTGTCTTACCCACTCCACAAAACACCCGAAACAAATGTATGTATTATTACACCAGACTGTTGTTGATGTAAATGTTTGTGTCGATACAATAATTTTAGAAGTAAAACCAACCTTGCATTTGAAGGATTCATGTCTGAGGAGCAGCAGCGAGTTGTACTTCCTGATAGAAAGCTTGGCAGGGGTGGACTGATATATCACCTAGCACCAATCTTACCGGCAAAATAAAATTCCGCTGCTGAGAAAATAGTCCCTCAACATGCAATGATTCATGCGAGGTTAGTTTTATTTTAAACATCATTCTATCAACACAGACATTTACATTGATGATAGTTGTAGGCGTAATAATAAATTTGCCTCTGGTGCTTAGTGGAGTGGGTAAGACAGGTGTGTCAGGATAACTATGGCCATTGACATGCACTAGGCTAGCACCAGCGACCTCGGCAAAAACAAGGACTGGATGGAATATTTTATAAAGTGTCTCCACACGTCTCCAACACTCTGACTAACTAGGAAATGATGTTCAAAATGTCAGACTGCCCCTTTAATTCAAATGAAGGACAGCTAAAATGAATATTGTTCAACTGCAGATTTTTGTTGTAATATAGCATGGGCTTGGAGATGTAAACAGACTATTACTAAAGGATTACTCAAATACATGTGAATGAAACAAAACACAACTCCAGGTATATTTTTGATGAGGTAACATCAACATGACTAAAAGCTCACAAGAGTCAGTTTCGCGCAATATAAATTATAATTAATTAAAATTAAATTATATGTCCTCCACTTTAGTTATTGCAGCAAGGTTAGTAACTAGGTGAGACAGTGAAAATGGTGCTGTGAAGTTCCTGGTGTAAAAAAAAAACAACAACTCTATTTTCTCTTAACCATGATGTCTTTTTTAATACTGACAACAACAGCAGAGTCAGAGGAAAGCTGTCTATCCGAAGAGCTATTACAACCTGCTGCTAGGATCACAGCCACTAACCGTCTTTCTATTGACTCTATCCACACACAGATCTGTCAGAAAAGAGCAGAATCATCAAGAACTGTGACGCTCGGTCCACTCTCAACTCACACAAACAATGCACTTATAGTCTGAGACACAGAGGAGTAGACGATATCGACAAAGCACAGCTCCTCTGCAGCATTGCCAAGGGTCTAATGGGAGAAATAAAGCATAAGTACAAGTGGTGAGAGTGAGACGACAGTTCACACTTTAGGGTAGTTCAATGGCCTTCACAAATAATAGATATGCAACAAGAGTTTGTGAGGAAACCCACATAAACAGAAGACATGCAAACTCCACACGGAAAGGAATCATGCAGTCTGAAAGCTGAACCAAGTACTTTGTTGTTCTGGAGAGAGAGTACAAACCACTCAACCACCATGCCTCACAAAGCCATAAACACATCTAGACCTGGGACACGTTTCACTATATGGGACATTTCGATTCTGCAGTTTCACACGCCTGCCTCTGGACTATGAACATTTGATCTGCATTCTCCTTTACGATCTACAATCCGCCACATACCCGAATGGTCTCACTAAAAGAAGAAAGGATATTATGGCTTGAGTGAGTTGCAGTTGTGTAATTCCCTGTAGCTTCCTTTGTTCCGATTCGTATTCCCGGCGCAGGCTTGGAGCTGGCGGTTTCCATTAAAAATCCGCTCGATGTGGCGATTTGTCATGTTTTAATTTTCGCTGATTCGTTTCCCGCGAGCAGCTTATGGCTCTGAGTGACGGAGGCAATCAGGCGAACAGCGGCTAAATGGTGTTTGTTGAAATTAAGGCGATGCTACATAATGTTTAGCTGCAGAGGCCTGTGGGGAGACTCGATGGGCTTCTCCAACCACTGTGTGTTTGTAATCAGAACAGCGCGTGTCCATCTAGCATTAGCAAACAGCACTACAACACAACTACACAGTCAGCATTTTTAGGAGGCAAGCAGGGTTCATGCTGACAAAAAAATAGTCCTAGTTTTGGACTTTTTAGTTGTAGTCAAGATGAAGTCAGCTAATTGTTTTTGTTTTAGTATTAGGTTAGTCTTAGTTGGCAAAAAATATCTTGCTAATGACAAATATGATGTGGAACCCGGACCACAAAATAAAACTGCCGTCTCGCATTATTTTAAGTTGCAAAACATTTAAAAATGACGTTGTACTATTTTGTATGCATTTATTCAATTACTGGTGTTTTATTGCTAAATAAGACATTGAAAAACATTCTCCATTCTTATCCATCTCCACAAATATCACCTGTAATGTAGTCTGTTGGTGACACCTGTTTCACTCCATGAAGATAGACAACTTTAAAACCATCCATCCATTTTCTTCTGCTTATCCAGAGCCAGGTCATCGGGGCAGCAGTCTAAAGGCCAATTTACGGTCCATCGTCAAATCGTCTGCGTCACAATGCAGAGAGTCTGCGTCGACGCGTACCCCCTACGCAGGGCCTCTGCTTCGACCGACGTGCACCTCCGAAATTTTCTAACTACGCATACGCAGACAGCAGGGGAAGCGACGCAGATGATAAGAGCTGTGATTGGTCCTCCATACCACCGCTCTGTAGACATTTCCTGTTGGCTTTTCTTTCTTTCAGTATACATTGAGAAATAATGTGTTTAATGCAGCTTTGCGCATATGTGTTTACATTTTACAGAAACGAAACTTAAAAGCGCATGGCTAACTTACATAAACAAAGCTCTCATAAAACAGCTTGCTCCTGGTATGCGGTCAGCTTCTGTCGGACTTAAAAAGGACACGACTCAGTGGAATATGAGTGTTCTTTCTGTGACAGAGGGATATTGTACTAATGGTGTGTCTGTTCTGTGCTTTTATTGCATTAGAGAGATGGTTCATGTTAAACTTTTCAGAGATTATACGTCTGCGGGTCATACACACACCGTATATATGAATGGACACAGATATCGTCGCCCCCTAGCGTTTTGGCAGTGAATTACTTCGCGGTACATAGATCTCGATGCAGATCCATAAATCAAAACGACTGCGAGAAGGCAACGGCGGCAGTGCACGTTGAGTCGACGCAGAGCTATACTTCAGCCTTAAGCAGGAACTCCCAGACTTCCTTCACTCCAAACACAGCTGAGAGACATAGCCTCTCTAGCGTGTCCTGGGTCTTCCCTGGGGCCTCCTTCCAGTGGGACATGCCCAGAACCTCTCCCAAGGGAGGCGCCCAGGAGGCATCCGGAACAGATGCCACAGCCACCTCACTTTAATACCATATTGTGGAAAATTCCCGGCAAAGCAATAACATCTTCTTGGAGATAAGTAGATGGCAATCCTTCCATTAGCATGGCTGGACCTTGTTAAGTACTTCGATGGGAGACTGCTGGGAATTCCAGGTGCCACAGTGGGATGCCAGAGCCAGTGTTCTTAGGACAGACACTTCACCCACATTGCCTAGTATGTAAGTAGTGTGTGTGTTGGTGGTGGTCAGAGTGGCCAATGGTGCAGACTGGCAGCCTTGCCTCCGTCACCTGCCCCAGGATATATGTGACTATAACAGTAACTTACACCATCAAGTGTGGAGTGAATGAATAATGCTCTGTAAATCGTCTTTGAGTGTCGAAAAAGTGCTATGTACATCAGATCCATTCATTCAATCATTAGAAATACAGAAAAAAAAATAAAAACTGCCAGCGAATGCAGTCAATACCAGTTATAATAATTAACCCCTCTAATGTTGCTGCTCTTAATGTTACAGTGTCAATATCCCCGCTCGATATTTGCATAATGAACAAGCAGACGATACATTGCGACTGTACTGCCCATGCCAGAGTCTAAAAATACATCTCATAATTGTAGGCATTTCCCCCTGGATTGAGTTTTGCGGAGGTTCGATAAACAGTGAATGGGAGGTGATGCTGGGGTTAATTGCTGAAAGGAAAAGGTTAGATCCATTATTGACAGAGCGCGTCCACGGAGACACGAGCAGGTCAAACGGCACAGAGGGGTCGAAGAAAGCAGAGGTAAAACTACAATAAAACACAATCCTGCTGGGAAACTGTGATCACGAGTTGTTTAGATTCTTGACGAAGTGGCAACACAATTACAAAGTGACAGTTTGGAGTGAAAGATAAAAACAAGGTGGGATGGATGATGAAATTTTCAGATGGAGGGCAAAAGACAAATTTACTCAGTGGAAAGTATTTGACACAGGAAATCCACAAAATCGAACCATTATTGTTGGATGTCAAGAAACGTCTGTTACCAATTTTCATCACATATTGATACAGCCCTTTTTCACCTTCAAGGCACTCAAAGCACTTTACATCAAGGAACCACTCACCAAGGCACTCAGACACTAGGAGCGTGGTGAGTTAAGTGTCTTGCCCAAGTACACAGCAACAGTATTCATTTGTGGAAGCTGGAACTGTTAGTGCAAACATACTACGAGTTGCGTTTTGTTTCATTCATACATGGTTAACCAGACTCTTCATATTTAGCTCTCTCAAACAGAAAACATTCTGTTTTATCTTGTGATGTCATGTGGAACTGTTCTACTGTGTTTTTTAATCTATACACCTTCATTAAAATAATTTGGATAATCCTGGAATTTCCAGTCTCTACTAAACTAAAGGTAAAAGGTAGATGTTAACTTGAAAACCACAGCTCCATGACATCACAAAGTGGAACAGGGCATTCTGAGCATTTTCAGGGACAGACCAATAATAAAAGGTTACTCAAGCATGCGTGAATGAAACTTTAACAACTCCAGGTATGTTTTTGATGAGGTATGTACATATATAGGCCACACCTGAATATAAGCCGCAGATGTCCACATCTTCAAGAACATTTTCAAGTTCAGGCCATCTGCTTTTATCGCCTCTGAAAGTTTTTGTCATCCTTTTGCATTGAGTTAGTTCATCACGCTGCCGTTGCCAATGTCTCACCGTGGACTCACTGATGCCGAGGTCACGTGCACCAGTTCTATTTCCTTTTTTGACAGCCAGATCAAATGCCTCTATCATAAAAACTGCATCATATGCATTTCTTTGTGTATTTTCCATGAGGGAGGTGTGTGCATGAAGTACAAAATACACAAACACAATCAAATGAGCATCTTCCACGGCACATTACCGTGTCTCTCCCCGTGCTCTACTGTTCATGACTCTTGCAGAAAGAGCCGCTGTCCTTTCTGGAATCATGTCAGTATCTTGGAGGACTTCAGCAGATTTCAGGATCCCCCGGGGGATGGAGAGTTACTTGTATCGCTCAGGTATGAGTGGATGTCCGGCTACTGAAGTTTGAGACATTTCTTCTCGTCATTTCATTTAAGCACTAACCTGCATTTAACACATACAGGTAAGACGTATCCCCTTCACAAATTAATTTAGCGTCATAACTTATGACACAGTGATAAACTGTTTGAGTGCACTGACAACATCATTAGCTATCACTGCAATTTCATGTTAACCCTAGCCAAGATCCACGTGTTAACCGCACAGACAGCGGTGTTTCTGCACTCAGGCTCGGCGCATCCGCTGTGTTGCCAATCCATAGAATGAATGAACAATGTGCCAAACAAATAATCCATCCATATATTGGCCACATTGTTTTATAAACCACAGAGTTCAAAGTGTGAGAAAAAAGTAGCGGCTTAATATCCAGAAATTACAGTAATATCTTCATATTTACAAGCAGACAATGCACTCTCCACCAGAAAAGTTATGTAGTGTACCTTTCAGCATATCTTAGAATTAAGTTGTTGACATTCACTGCTCTTATATCTTCCAAGTATTATATGGTCTAATGATCTTGATTACTTATGAGAAGTCTTTGAAATGACCTATGGATCCCATGGTCCCATTAAACCACTTCATTAATATCCATCAAGACATAAGCGTCCAATACTTTTTACATGATGACAAAATACCGCCTACTATTTTTTTCTATATGACAATACATGTTGAAGTATGACTGATCACCAACAATAAACCCCAGATTAAATTCCACATCCACTTCCCTGCTGCAGTGGACCTCTTAGTCCTGTACTGTAATAGAATCCTGCCTCGCTGTATTTGCATTGAATTAATGAGCTTATGCTAACGATTTTGTGTCATGTTAGCTTGCGTGCATTTAGCAAACAGGTTTATCGGCGTGTGTAGCATCTGCCTCATCAACGCAGTATAATCACTGCACTCCCGAGATGTAGCGAAGCGTACCGTTTCCATGTAAACAGTTAATTGCCCTAATAAGTGTAGTTTTCATTGTAAACATGGCTCCTATAGACACCATATGGGTTTAAAACATGTACCCATCTGATCGGACTCGGGCCATGGAACACACAAGGACGTGGCTGTTTAAATGTTGGTTTAGTTTTCCTCCGTTACTTCAGATGAGTCAAGGACGAGATGACAGTTTAAGTCACTCCTGGAAACTATTTTAATTGTGAAACATAAAGGTAGTAACGTAAAAATGATGTATGTGCGTGTAGTCTTATCCAGGCAGGACACCTTGAGATGTTTTGTCCACAGATGGTACAGTTAATTTGCAGGCATGATGTTAGGGTGGAAACGCTCCCCCCCAAGTTTTTACAGTATCTGCGTAATAATTCACATGGATATAAAGCTTGCCCATTAAAGTAACACCTACTGTGCATGCCCAAAATTTGCAGTAAAAAAAGTGCAGTTTGTAACTATCTAGAGGTCCACTGAAATAAAAAATGAGGCTACATTTATATGATGACAGTCTGAACAGGAGACACAAAAGTGGCATTGCGTCTTTACTTTTATTTTGCGTTTAGATGAGCGTTTTCAGGAGGAAATCTGCGTGCATACGATAAAGCAAAAGTGTGTGGAATTCAGTTGGGTATGCATGCCAGGCAACTACGGCTACATGTTTGTTTCTGTGTACTGTATGTATGTGATGTAAACGTGTACATGACGTGAGCAGATCTGACCAGAGTTTTGCATCTTGGGCAGTGTAAACAGAAATGCTACGGCAGAGCGTATTCAACTTCTCCACTCTCGAGGGTGTTTTCAGATTTTTGCGTTTTTAAGCCCCCAAAACGCCGTCACCGTCTAAACGAAAGGCACTTCGCATAAAATATTTTGTCATTTTTAACCGTTCTTGTGTAAACAGGCCCTGAAAACCATAGTTTAGAACATTTTTCTGTGAAATATTATACAGACAGATTTGTTGATATCCAATTCTGAGGATTATTTATTAACGTTGCAGTATTAAGTAAATAAATAAAATAAAATACGATATTCAAAACCCCCTCTGTACATTTTGTCTCCAATATGTAAACAGAATAATGCCAGAAATGTAAATCTTGTTCGATTGGAAATGATGTGGTTAGTTATGCTTGAATGGGCCCAAGCCACAAAATAGAAGCCAGAAGCAGGAAAAAGAGCCAGTGAAGAGTTGTATCTAATGTTACAGACTACTCTTTCTGTCTAATATTGCTTTTCTCACTTAGGTCTGACAGCTACTGTAGGTGCTTCTGTAGAG
Organism: Boleophthalmus pectinirostris; assembly: GCF_026225935.1. Lineage (NCBI taxonomy): Eukaryota > Metazoa > Chordata > Actinopteri > Gobiiformes > Gobiidae > Boleophthalmus > Boleophthalmus pectinirostris. The sequence goes on from NW_026571018.1 coordinate 11,611,617, forward strand.
AGGAAAGTCATGCAGGTATAATTTGATCTAAAGTAGCTTGATTTGTATAAATTGTTCAATGATCATTTGCAGCAACATGCCAGCAGTGCACTATTTCTTGAAATGGTTTTGTAGTCTTTATAGAACTTGTGAGCTGTCGAAATCTGCAGCCGTATGCAATATTATACAAGAATGATACAATCGACTTGAGTTCTATACCATACAAAGAAGCAAAGTGGTGCTTCAGTTACCCAGCCAACCTGAACCAAACACTTTGACAAAACTTTACAAACATGAGTGAATCTGGAGCCTTCAGGTTTACTGTCTAAAACAGACTTGGAGAAACGTATCCATGCGTTTGTCTCCAGTAGATTAGACTAGTAATGGTCTGCTCACTGGTCTCTCCAAACGAGCTGTGAGACGCTGCAGAACATCCAGAACACTGCAGCTCGGGTCCTTACTTGAACTAGGAAGTACGAGCACATAAGTCCTGTGCTCAGGTCTCTGCACTGGCTTCCTGTGGCTCAGAGAATAGACTTTAAAGCAGCTCTGCTTGTGTACAAGTCTCTCCATGGGCGAGCACCAAAGTACATCTGTGATATGTTAGTGTCATATGAACCATCTCGCACTCTGAGGACCTCAGGGACCGGCCTCCTGCTGGTGCCCAGAGTCAGGACTAAACAAGGGGAGTCAGCGTTTCAGGTTCATGCAGCTAAAACCTGGAACAGTCTGAACATGTGAGACAGACTCTTCTGTGACGCTGTTTAAATCCAGGCTCAAAACATTTCTGTTTAACTGTGCATATAACTGAAAGGTTTTCATTCCGCACTCTTCTCTCCAATTTATGTCTCTCTTTTATCATTTTAATCTTCATGATTATTTATGTTTTGATTTGTTTTTATTATGATTTTAATGTATTTCTTATTCTGTAAAGCATTTTGAATTACTTTGTGTACGAATTGTGCTATACATTGACAGGTGGATAAACCAGGGAGACAAGTGGTCATTTGCTGTAAAAACAAACATGACAGCTTACACTTACAAGAAAAAACAACATAAAGGATTGAAAAACAGCATGGATTTTTGCGATTTTTGCGAATCAATAAACAAATCACCAAACTATTACTTGTCTCAGGTAAAAGAAGTTAGACATTTTGTTCTGGATTCTTTGGAGAGGAGATGTCTTCAGCATTTGAGTGACACATGATACAAATTAGAAGCTGTTTCAAGTGTGGACAGAGGTTTTTCACCCCTCCGAGTCCAGACCCTTCTGGATTCAAACAGAATGTCGAAGGGACTGGCCGGTCTTTTGGTTTTTATTTTAACTTGCAACATATATATTTGTATAATTATGCTGTATTTAGTAGAGCCCGACCGATATGGATTTTGCTGTGGCCGATATGAAACCGATATAATGGAGTTGGAGCCACCGATAGCCGATATAATCGCCGATATATTTAGTGATGTAAAAATTCACTGTAAATGTTGAATTGTTTAAAAAACTTAGGTTTGGCTCTGGTGGATTTTAAATTGGGTTTATTTAGGCAACATTTATTGTTATTCTGCCTCTTTACATCATATTTACAGACAGTAGGTTGGCTTAATGGCATTTTTGCATCACATTCTAGACACTAGTGATGGGTATTCCAGTTCTCTTTAGAGAACCGGCTCTTTTGGCTCGGCTCACTAAAAGCTGCTGGTTCTTTTGGCTCCCAAGTGGCTCTTCAGATTGTTTTGTTGCAAGCAGGACTAAAGCACGTCTAAAGCAGGACTGAATCAGGACTGAACCAGGTCTAAACCAGGACTGAAAAAGGACTAAATCGGGACTTATTTATTTTATGCTAAACTACAGTCAAATATGCTCGTTTTTTTGGTTTTTTTTTTATCCTACATACACGCAAATTTCAAAGTTTCGTTTTTAGCCGCTGCCGCTGTCAAACCACGAATCTGCACGTGGCGTGAAGAGAAAAAAAGTAAGAGAAAGAGAAAACACGGCTCCCAATAAGGATCAGGCTCCCGTCGTTCCCTTCAAAGAGCCGGTTCTAAGAGTCATTTCGTTCGCGACGGACCCATAACTAGTAAAGAAAGTAGCGCTATTAGCCTTTAGCCGTAAATACGTGCGCGCCGCAGTAATTAATTATATGCGCAAATGTCATAATTCACACCTCTATTCACAGCTCATTTACATATCAGTGCAGGTCCAGTAGTAAATATACGGCCAATATAATCACTTTAGAACAGACCAATAGAAAACAGTCTGTTTATGTGCGGGAGCTACAGCAGCTAACCCATAACAAATGACAAAAAACTAGCGTCAGAGTCGACATATTTCCAACACTCACCGCTCATACAGGCTCCTCCTCACATCACAAATCTGCACTAATAAATGTCCTTTTAATCCAGACTCAAACCGATTGTCCGTAAAAAGAATATAATCTCAGTGTTTGGATCTATGTCTGCGGATGTAAACAAACACACGTGAGTGACGCGACTCTGTGGTGTGTTCAGGGACAGTACCGACACACGACAAATGACTCCGTAGATAAATACTGATGTGGAGCCACATATTAGGACATTTATCTGTCTGTAAATTGGATTAAATGAACAGAATGTAGAGAGTCTAAGCTTTTATAACGAGGTATAACATGTCCACGTGAAATATCGGGCCCCAGCAAGCATATCGGCCGATAGCCGATATGCCTAAAGTTGCCCATATCGGTCGGGCTCTAGTATTTAGGGTAACCGGGGGGTCTTAAATGTCTTAAAAAGTCTTAAATTATGTTGTCCAAGTCTTATTTTTTTCACAAATGTCTTAAAGTTCATTAGCCTATTTTTTGTATACTCAACTGGGGTGCAGTGCAATGTTAAATGGAGGGAGGGGAAAAAAACAACAACATGAAATCACGTAATGTGAATGAACGCCCATATTTGGAGTATGCACAAACAATACTTTGGTTTCTGGCGCCGGCGGCAATGAGTAAACTATCAGTACAGTGTAGGAAGACGTTGGATAGATCATAGAGAAGTGTAGGTTTAAGCCTCAGTGGCTCTTTGATTCTAGATATAGTAGTTGGCTGGTCATTATTAGAATTGGATCTAGTGTTTTTCACCTGCATAATGGCTGCGATGTTGGTCTTTTCATTTAAGTGGTCTTAAAAAGATCTTAAAAAGTCTTAAATCTGGGGTAGTCAAACCTGGGGATACCCAGTTATTTGACTCCAGTCTCTTGCTATATTTTCTCCTTATTTTGAATGTATCACTACCATTTATATTTTTACTTTTTGTAATCATAATATATTGTGATGTGGAAGCTACTGTGTCCAAGTAATTGTCCTGTTGATCAATAAAGTCTGTCTGCCTTTATAATAAGCTTATATTCTTCTCAAAAACATATTTCCCAAAACCCCAAACAAACATAGTATTTGACTGAAAACTATGTCACTGTGTAGTAAATGTTTTGAAACTCCCCCTGCTCATCGGTTAATTGCTGTAATCAGCTCAGTTTTGGCTCCCTCTCGATTCCTCCATTTTGTTTTGGGGGAGTCATTTTCACAGTCGGACAGATGTTTACTGTAAACGACAGGAAGTGTGCCTCGGAACCGCAGGAAATGCACAAATACGAGATGGCGTGGGGCTAAACCGTGGGATCAGATCACTCACAAACAAATATCAACTCTATTTTGGTTTTTAAATTTGGGAGACCGTGATGTGGGTGTTAAAAGACTTTTGTTTTCAATATGAATCAAAGCTGTGTTCCGCTGAAATGTGGATAATGATGAACTGAAATCCTGTCAAAAATAACCAATGCAAATGTTAAACAAGCTCGACTTAAAATGTGCAATATGTAACTTTTCAAATGGAGACTCCTCTATCAGCTTGTCTCCATGGAGATGACATGTTTGACATTAGGATTCGTTCGCTTGGCGGTAGGCGGGTACTTTTTTATTTAACCAATCGCTGCTATTTGGTCGTGATGTATGTAGTGCACCAAATCCTGTAGGAAGAAGGGCAATAACATCTTTTTCCTTGATAAAATTCACCGAACATTCTCTTTGTTCCCGCTTTAAATCCTCGATCTTGGGAATTGTTGCTGACACAGAATGTATGGCTTTGTCTACATCCATCTCGACCGCTTTGTTTTCTGTTGTGCTGTACCACAAAAGGGACCCAGACAGGCGCTTGAGTTTGACGTCATGTCTTCACAGCTCTTCGCTGATTGGCCCGTGCACGTCTACAACTTCCAGGGTTCTTGCAAACCATCTAGTGTATTCTGATTCCTGACCTAGTCGCTGGACAGAAATGAAATTGAGCAGAGGCACTAGGTGGCGGCAGCCTGGCTAGAACATTCCAGGCAAAGCAGTAACATATCCGTAGAAACAGAAAGGTGATGGACCCCCAACAAAAAGTTACATTGTGCACCTTTAAGCTTGTCTCTTTGGAGAAAAGCAGGTGATGCCATCAGGCTAAATTACAAGTGGGATCTGTGGGAAGGAGACCAGAATACGAAGAAGTATTTTTGTGCAACAAAACACCTGTAATGTAATAAACGCAAGATAGATATTCATTCATGATGGAACATTCCAGGCAACAAAATAACATCTCCATGGAGACAATTTAGTAGACAGGTTACACAGTGCAACTTAATGATGGTTTTCTCAAGCAGAGAATTAAGTTTTCCTGACACACATTACTTCTGAAAACCCAACATGTGAACTTTTAACAGTCCTTCAAAACAAGTTCATTTTGCAGTTTCACACAAAACCAAGAGCCGGAAATGTCTGTGCCTGGGATCATAAAAGAGTTCTGAGTATTTTCAATTTTGGCTTTATTCCAAACGGAAAGGGAAATGAAGTGAAAAAAGATTAGAGAAGTTACTGAAATGAATTTTGTGGCTTAAATTGTTGACAAATTATGCATCTGTGATAAAAGATTGCTGTTTACTTGTGACTATCCAAGAAGACACACTACTGTACAACAACTCACCACCAACAGATAACCCCATGTCATGTCAATCATTATTTTATCATCATCATATTTTATTTTTACTTATTCATTTTTGTTATTATAATATACTGTGATGTGTGGGCTACTGTGTCCAAATCATTTCCCTTGTGGATCGATAAAGTTCTTTCAAATAGGACACAATCCCTCTTGTGATGTCATCTGGTAATACAGGAAGTGCTCCACTGTGTTTTTAAACTCCATACACCTTCACTAGAATTATTTGGATAATTTCAGCTCAGGAACTGGTGAACTTTACTGAACAAAAAGCAAGAGGTAGCTGTTAACATGAAAAGTTCCGCTTCATGACATCTTTGGAGACAGACAGACTATTAATAAAGATTTACTTAAATATGTGTGAATGAAACAAAACACAACTCCTGGTATGTTTCTGATGAGGTAATACCAATAAAACATAGTTAAAAGCTCACATGAGTTAATTTTTTAATATTTCAGGACCTTTATTATAAATATTAATATATATATTTCCATTCATCAAACTTTCAATATGAGAAAATCTTGACTTCTGGACTAGGCCGGCTTTACTGTGGGTCAGCGTTGAGCCCCAAACCTTCCATTATTTCAGTCCACCCTGATCACAACTACTACTTTACATATCTCCTCTTTGAATCCGAGCAGTAACCCTCATGTTCTGTGTTTTCATCTGAATCCGTGTCTGGCTGCGTGGCTGTATTTCCTTAGGGAGATGTGAGATCTCTCAGTTATTGAAAAGCACGGAGCAGTCTTGTGTTACAGGTGTGGGAGTTCAGACGCAGATGTGTTTGGGCGTTTTATCGCGAGTTGGTTCTGCTCGGAGCTCACAACCATCAGATTAAATACACTATTATCAGTGCCGGGGTTTGTATGAGGCGCTATTGTGAAGGCAGAGGGAGGAAAAATAAAAGGGAAAGTAGAGAGACATGTTTTGGAAAATAGCCTGAAAATCTTATAAGTTTGGAAGTCAATAATTCTAAATGTTGTGCTTGTTTGTTGTTTGTTGTAACTTCAAACTGAAAGTTGGTTCAGTGGCTCAGACCCTATTGGAATTATACATTGCCTTAATGTCCTTAATTAAAACACTTGCAGTATTTAGTTTAATCAAATTCAAATTTAAAGTACCTAATGTTCACTGTCCTAAATATATGAAAACACTATTCATGTGTGTTCAGAAACGAATATTTCCCTTTCTCCGTTTTCCAAAATAACATTGTGCACATAGCAAAGTTTTCGTTTACAACCCGCTAAAATACACCATCTTGTAGCATTTATTTAATTAGTTTTAAATATTACTCAAAAATACCTTGAAAAACGTGCATTTCTGAGCGGGGTCACCTCTCCACAGATCTGTTATGAAGTGGTAAAATTTCTGAGCCCTCATTCATCTTTGGTCATCGATATGAAAAGTCTTTGCACCAGAAGAAATTCGACTGCTACTCTGAATACTCCCATGATAATCATCAGAGAAAAAGGTAAACATTGGTCGCACTTTTGGCGGCGTCAGCTCCCTAAAACTCCGTCTCATCTGCATCTCCACTCTAGATGGAGTTCTTAGAAAGATTCGTCTTCAGAGGCAAATTCGCTGTTTGCATGTAAAAGGTGGGAACATATGAAAGAAAAAGTCTTTGTTTTTAAAAAATACCCATGTTCGTGTAAACGGGGCCTCACACAGTTTGCAGTGGTCTACAGTTTTCAATCGTCACTTGACTATGCATTCTGTTTATAGATGCTTTTCATAACTCACAGAGACCAGTGTGGAGTTTTGCTGTAACAGTTAAACTAACAACAACTAGCATACCAACCATGTACTTCCTGATTATTGAACAAAACAAAAACACTTTAGAGTTAGATGCAGATAGTACACTGCTTATATGATATATTTGTATTGGACAAATCTTGCTGAAATACACAGAGGAGAAAAATCAGGTACAAGCCCTTTAAAAGACAACATTTTTCCTCTTTAAGTGATTTAATGTGTTTAACGTATTTAGTTTGTTCTTGTTTTGTCTATTACTCTACTTCTCTGTCTGTGGAAATATTTCTTTTGTAGAAGGAAATAACATTTGGCATTGGAGGAGAGCTTTTATAGCTAAATGACATAAGACCATTAAAGTCTATTTTGAGAAAAAGTCCAAAAAAAAAAAAAGAAGTCTATTCTTTTTATCTTATTGGCCTGTCTACACCTGGATTTCCTGAACCTCTTTGTTTGGGATTATCTGTCTGAAGGCTTTTGTGCTTGGGGCCAGAGTGAGCAGAGATGTACCAAACACATATCTGAGGCTAATTATTCACTGGTGAGATATGGGCTCTGTGCTAATTAGCCTCCTCGTTAGCTAGCGTCTCTTTTGGTTTTGGAATAAAGACGTTTTCTTTAGACCTGTCTCAGTAACAAAGAGCAGCTGGACAAATAAACCACTGCTCAATTATGATCAGGGACTTGAGAATTAGGAACAAAAGAAAGAAGAAACTATGAGTCTAAAAGAGTATTCACTCTGCTGTAATAGAGAAAATGTTTTGTTTCATTGACACATTTTTGGCACATAACCCCTGTATATTTAGACTGGAAAATGCTCTGTTCCACCTTGTGGTGTTATGTGGTAATGCAGGAAGTGATCCACTGTGTTTTTAAACTTTGCCCTAGAATCATGTGGATAATTTTAGCCCAACTGCTTATCTATATTGAACAAAAAGTACTAGGTAGCTGTCAAATTGAACACTAACGCTTCATGACATGTAAAATCCCTCAGTTGTCCAGTTTCACTGTTCCAGAGTGTTATGAGCTTTGGAGATGTAGACAGATTGATAATAAAAGGATCGCTCAAAAATGTGTGAATGAAACAAAACACAACTTTGGGTATGTTTCTCATGACAGGTAACTAACATGGCTTAAAGCTCATAAGAGTCACTTTTGCGTAATGTAGGACCTTTAAAAGGTCCTGGAAGAACACAGCCTAAATGTGCAGAGTTAGTGTGTTAAAAATGTGTGAAAGAAACAAAACTCCAGGTATATTTCTGATGAGAAAGCAGTGTTTTAACCAATCCGGGAAAAAAGCATAATATAGGCCCTTTAAATCTGAAACCATTTTATTTGTATAGCACACTCCACAAAAAAAGTGCTGCACAATCAAAAAACATACTTTGAAAATTACGTTTTGTGTCACCCACAAACACACAGTTACAATAATACAAGTTATTGTAGCTCCCACTTTAATGCTTACATACACAATATAAAGGCCTACAGGTTGTATTGCCACTGTCCTGCAAGTATCAGTACTCATGAAGTATTCATGAAACGGTGGCCTTGAGGAACAACATGGGAGAATATTTAATATGGATAATGATTTTCTATCACCTCGTGCGCTCACAATGTATAACAGTTATATACATGAGAAGGACTGTTTCAGATAAAAACCAGTAGCATGTGAAGGCGATACAAAGTAAACAGTATTTTAGTAAAGTTGAAGGAGAAGTTAAATGCACAGAAGGAGTTTTTATCTGTGGACATTATACTTTATTGGTACAATGGTGAAATGAGTTGTTGTCATTTTCACATATGGCAATCACTCTGCCACACGTAAATTATCAAGAGACTTTGTGAATGCTTAGTAAATTTACAGTACAAAAGCTGAAACTAGCCAAATGATATTAGTGAAGGTGTATGAAGATTAGAGAAACACAGTGTAGCACTTTTTGTATTACTGTATGACATCACAAGGTGGAACAGTGTTTTCTGTCTGAAAGAAGAACTCAGCTTAAACAACAATATAACATAGATCAGAAAACAGTGTAATATGGACCTTTTAAAACTTTCCCCCACTCGTACGTGTAGTCTGGGCTGGTGGAGTTTCTTGAGTTGCTTGTGGGCCTCATGCATTAAGTGTTATCTGCAGAAGAAAGCCTTGCTCCATCGCTCCTCTGTCTCTGAATATTTATTTGGGAAAACACTGGTTTCCTATCAAGGTCAGCCAGCTGCAGAGGCACAGTTTAGCTCCTGAGGTGGAAAGACCCAATGCAGGAACGCTGGGACCTCCTCAAGCAGCTATACTTTTGTTTTTCATCCTTTTTATCTGAGCACATTTTTGCGCAGAAGTTTAAGTCAAAGTCAGAGCTAAACTTCATCAAAACACAGAGGGATTCTGGGAGAGAAGCAGTGGTGTTATTTTTGAGTGGTGTTTTGTTAAGAAAGCCACAAAAATATGGTTTGTTTGCGAATAAAGTGGTGAAAGCTGTTGTTGTGTCCTTTGGTAAGACACATAACCCACCCAGCCCCCAGGCTTCCGGCTCCATCGACTCTGGCTCAATTCACTTTGTATAGAAAAACGTTCACACCTCTCTTCATTACTGCTGCTGTGAGGCTCCTTATTTTGGTCTTAAAATGTTGGTTTAGACCCACTCTACATGGTCCTGGTGTGTTTATTTCACTAATTTTGTCACTAATCCAAGATGTGAACATTAATATTAACAGACCAATTAGACGCCTTTGTTCCCTGAGGTTCGGCCCACTAGCCTTAGCAATAGGTTTGATTGACGGTGTTGCAAGGGCCCACTCTTTACTAAAGCATGTGGGTTGGTAGGAGCTTTACCTCTTGCTTCAGATTGGCTCTTTGGTTGCCATGATACGTCCAAATATGGAACAGGGCTCCAAATTTGCCGCTTTAACTGCAAGCCTCAATGAGCTTCATTTGCCTGGAGTTGGATGCTATGGGGGACATCACAGTCTTATAGTCCACTTCTTTTTACAGTCTTTTAATGATTATCAGAAATGTTAATTTGGCTTACATGCAACAGGCAATCAAACTGAATCTTGGTTGCCAACTGTCATATCCTCCTGAGACCAGACCCCTTCATTTATGTCCTTTGTAATGGACACTGAGTTAAATAGTCGATCTTTTACGTGTTTTGAGATAGAATCTTAGGGGCCTAAACAGGGGTGGGGGATTTTAAGTATCATGTCCAGGGTACAAAATTAACTCAACAGGAGTTTGTGGCTGCACTGCAGTTTTGAGGCTATTGTAGAAGCTTGTCAGAGATGGTCATCAAAAAAGTTGTTTTTGTTAGGTTGTCAACTTCACTTGGATTTAACACCAAAATGTCTCTGGTGTCCATTACAGAGGACATGTTACAAAATTATAAATTAAAATAAAATGAACAAAATCTAAATGTTAAGGTGTTCATTTACCTCCAAATGGATAGAAAATCACAAAAAAAATATATATTGCAATACAATTTTTTTTCTTCAGGTCCCAGGAGGATATGAAAACTCATTATATCTTTTGGAAACATAAGATCTGGCAACCCAGATGTAAAATCTTTGTAACTGCAATGTTTTTTTGTAAATGTATGTTTTTTTAAAGATATTTTGAGCAATAAATAACACCTGCAGTGGAATAAATCCAAGACAGACTAGTTTAATACCAAACTGTGAACAATTTAAACCAATGCGTTAACATCTCCATGGAGACAAACAGTTTGCAGACTCTAGAAAAGTTACACAGTGCCTTTAAATCGCTATCAACAAAGCTAACAACTTAGCTAAATGTTTTGTTAAATGACCTAGTTTGGCTGTGACAGGATTAGTAGGAGGTGCAGTGCTGCAGTGTACCACTCTTTAGTAGTTGTTTTCTGTAGTAATCGGTCCAATGGCGGCTCCTGAGTCTTTGAACATGAAAACAATTAAACTCAAAAGCAGCTCCTCTTTAACCGCCACTGCTCTGCTACTGTCACGACTCTCTTCTTTCTTTCGTTTGTTGTGGTGTTGATCTTTCTTTCTTTCGTTTGTTGTGGTGTTGACGAGACAGGTTACTTAAAAGGTGCAGCTTTGCAAAGAAATACTACAGAGGAGAAACTAACTGGTCTTGTTCTGTGGCAAGAGGGAAGAGGATACTCGAGTTGTGTCCTTGAGCAAGCACCCGTGTATCCCATGGGTTTTAGAATGATGAAAAATTAAGACAAATGCCCGAGTGGTTAACAATTTAAGATAATGTAGAAGTTTCAGCTGGACACTGTTTTTAGTATCAAGAATTTCTGGCTCTCATCCAGAAGTCATTTTCAGTTTGATGGTACTGGCTTGAGGCTAATCAGGTACTTAACAAGGCTGAAGGTGAGGCAGCCAATACACAATAGGGGCATAACAACTCATAATAATGTTAGCTAGTAAACAAGGACAGTGCTGATTCACTCTGAAACTCCTCCCTTCGGGGCTGGACTTAGTTAACACAGAGTAACATAAATCCTCAAGTCAGTACCATCAAATTGAAAATGGGCAAAATATCATATAGGTACACTACGTATGTGTTCTGGTAGAGGGTCCGCCATTTGCTCGTCCCCATGGAGATGTTATCGCTTTGCCTGCATTGTCCCAAAGTATGGCATTAAATGTATCAGTCTCTATAAATTCAAGCAAGAGACGGCACCAGGCCAGATCTGTGAAGAGGTGACCCCACTCACAGTAAAAATGCATGCTTGAACTGTATTTCTGAGCAATAAAAATAGTTGAATAAATGCATCTTATATCAGTTTAATAACATACTGTGCAACAATACAAAGCAATAAGATCATCATGGCGGCAGACCCCTAACCTAAAATTTCCGCAATGCACCTTGAAAATTTCCGCAATGCACCTCCTAGTCGAATGAGTGACTACACCATCTAATTTAAAACTTTATATCCTTCATTTTGAGGAATTAAAAAAATCCTCAAAATGTTGCAATCAGGAAAATCCGCGTATCATTTGTTCATTAATTTTTCAAAATAAAACCAAAAATAAGAAAATGAAAAAACAACTATTTTCTTCATTATTTGTCTCCAAAACCAAAATGAAAAAACGGATAATGATTCGTTGTTTTTTTTTTTGTTTTTTTTTTTTTAGTTTTTGATTTTGTGTTTAAATGAATAATAGAAAAAAGGGATAATGGCCATTTCCTGTTTACGTGACTTAAACTGCGATGCCGGACTTTTGTGCTGCATACGGACTGAACCAGGACTGAATGTCGGGACGGGCCTGGAGGTGCACCTGGATACACTATCGGATGATCAGGACTGAGACCGGGACCAGACTGGGACCAGACCAGCACTGAGACTGGGACCAGACCGTGATTGAGACCAGGACTGAGACCGGGACCAGAGCGGGACTGAGACTGGGACCAGACTAGGACTGAGACCGGTTTAGACCTGGTTTGGACCTGGTTTAGTCCTGTTTTAGTCCTGGTACAGTCCTGGGTCAGTCCGCATGTGGCGCGAATGTCCAGCATCACAGTTTAACTCAAATGAAAAAACAAATCGTTTTGTTTTGTTTTGTTTCATTTTGGGTTTAGATACAAATAAGAAAGAAAATAGTTGTTTTTTTCGTTTTCTCATTTTTGGTTTTATCGAATGAATGAATGATATAAGGATTCAGGAAGCTAAAATCCATGAATACTGGTTTCTGGATGGCCACATGTGAATGCAGGACAATAGATTATTAGCTTCAATCCTGTACGCCCTGAAAACAATTTAAGTTTGTAATAAAAAAAGCCTAAAATCAAATGCACATCAATGGTTAGAGAGTCCTTCAAATACTTTTCTCCATGGAAATGTTATTGATTTGCCTGAAATGTTTTGCACTATGGTATTAAACCTTTCTATCTTCATGGAGACCAAACCAGACCAAGGTACAGGTCAGATCTCGTCAGAATGCTTGTTTTTCTAAATATTGTTGAGCTATAAAAAATCATCTGTAATTTAATAAATGTAACGTACAGCTGCATAATGTCATACTATGGAGCATTCCAGGCAGGAAACAAGTAGGAAAAAAGTTACACAGTGCACCTTTAACTATTAGCATAACTATTTTTTCCAGTGCAAAATGTGGAAATAATGTGGTCTTCTGACAGCTGATTCTAAATGATATGCTATAACTTTACGAAGACTTTCCTTGTCATTTCAAACTTTTAACTTTTAACAATGTTTCCTCGGCTATAGCTAACATTCTGTGCCACTGTCTCCATGTTTTACTCATTGTTAGCTTACCTTGAGCAGCATTAGCATACCGGAAACCGCCATGTCCCTGAAAAGCAGTCTATCCAGAATAGTAATGATCCAGAGATGGTTTTACCTCCGTGTGTGGCAGAAGTCCTCCCTGGCGTTCAATTTGACGAGTCCCAAACTGCTCCAGATTAGTTTCCATGACGTGCTACACTCATGTTTCTTTCAACACTGTAAAATACCACGTGTTTTGAATCCACATGCACAAGTCATGGGAGAAATAATGATTTTTTTTTTTTTTTCTTCACCGGGAGAGGATTACAAGCAGGAGATGACAGCTTTGAACTTACAGGGATTAGAAAGAGGAAATGTACTTTGATGAAATGTAGGCCTACTCCCTCCCAGACGCAGGAAAGATGATGAAATTAATCGTTATGTGCTGTCTACCTATATATCTGTTAAATTATATTTTTCAATTTAAAATTAGTGTTACTGATATTACAACACTGTGCTAGACCAGAACTGAAAAATGCCACTGCCTTTTTTTTTTTTTTTTTTTTTTAGCGTGCATGATTTGGCTGAGTAATGAGGTACATGAGGAAAAATAAGAACTAAATATATATGACCAGAATAAACCATTTCACGTACGTCTGCCTTTTGAAAACGTAGTGGCTTAAGGAGGAAATATTACAAGTACACATATATACTAACACATAATATATTTAGATCTCCATATTCCCTTTTGTTGTTTTGAAAATGCTATTAAAAATATCTATAGATAGTATTTCATTTCAGTTTTGTTTTTGACACTCTGAGTTCCCTCTCATTTAGCTCTAAATTGCTCCCCCTTCAGAGCACTATCACAACAGCATGCATTTTGCGAATGAAACTACTGCACATCGTCTCAGGTTTGTGACATTGTAGTGTATTGTTTTACTGTAGTATTGTACTGCCTCAAACCTTAAGGAGGGTTCAAATACTGTAGTGTCCAGGAGAGATCCCAAGATTACTAAAACATGCATGAATGACACATAAAAACACTTTTTGATGAGGAAAATAAACTATACAAAGGTGTGTGTTTGACAAGCTAATCAACCGATCAGAGAAATGCATGGTCTATCCCTATTAAAACAAATTGAGTTTTCATTGATAGATAAACACTGAGCTCATTTGTTTCATATGTCATTTGAACAAAATTTCAGACTGGAATTTTCAGTGAGACTAATATTAAACCAATGGAGATTTTCAGATGCAAGATGCAAAATGTTACACTATCGATAAATACATGTATTTAGTTTATCAAGTTGTTCCACCAAGCTTTTGTTTACTTTTTTATTGTTGTTTAGGCTAATATATCTCTGTGAGAGTTTTTACCCTACTGCCAAAAACATGGTGAATTTCAATGGTAACAGGTGTTTTCTGATATTCCTTTCTAAACTCAATCTGGCCAAGATGCAAAATATATGATATTTTCTGTAAGACAACTTGCACACAGAGTTTACAACTGCTGCATACATTACATTCTTCATAAATTTTCACTAAATATCAAATACTCAAAATTTAAACTCAACATACATGAGTTTTCCTCCATGTTCCACTTTTTCTGCCTTTTTCGCAGACTCTTCTAAACCTCTACAACATGGCAGCTGTGTGATTGAGTGCAGATTTAACTTCTCTTTGATCCGCTGTCGATCAGAAAAACCTTGGTGTTGTCAGGGTAACCCTGAAATCAGAGCTGCTCCCGGTCTGTCAGAAACTCCCAACCAAACACATCAACAACAAAGGCCCCGCGTGCCATCCGATTGCAGCACGATTGCACCAAACTCTATCTTTTTGTCTCCCTCCTTCTTCCTCCCTCTCTCTCTTTATCTACCACACTCTCCATTTCCTTCCCTTTCTCTCCCTCTTTTTTTCTCTTCCTCTCTCTCTCTGTCTATTTCTCTCTCTTCTGATAATTCATCCTCTTTTTTCTCCAGGGTGCTTCCTCTCCTCCTTTCTTCCTCTATGTCCTTCTCTCTCTGTCTCCTTTCCTCACTTTCTCTTTCTCTCTTCCTCCATCTCTTAGTATCTGTCTTCCTCCTTCCCTCTTCCACCCTCCCTCACGCCATTTTTCTCTCTTTTATGGTTTGACTACTCTCTGTTTTTTGGGTTGCTCTTTTAATCCCTCTCTTTCTCTCCCTCTCTTTGTCTCTTCTTCTTCTTTCCATAACCCTTCTTCTCTCTCTTTATCTTTCTCTGATGATTTGCCTTCTCTCACACATATCCCCCCTCTCTTTTTTCCCTAACCTTCTTTCTCTCTTTTCCTCTCTTTCTCTCTCTCTCTCTCTCCTCTGATGTTCTGACTTCTCTCTCTTCTCCGGGTCATCCCAGTATTCGACCTCTGAGCCCAAGCGCCTTCTGCTCATTTTAAAACTGTACAGTCTGATCATTTATTTAGCAGGTACAGATGATTTTTTGTAGATATATCTTCAGTGAAACAGCGTTAAACTTGAAGAGGGCTGCTCCAATCCACACATTCCCTTTGAGGTAAGGCGACTTTTAGTTCCAGATTTGTTACGTAACTGAGAACTGAGGATTTGTGAGGCTCAAAGCAAAGCAACCTCCTAAACAGGATTAATAAAACAAGTGTGAATAAAACAAATACATCTCCAGATCCAGATATGTTTTTTGACATTTGAACATTAAAACATGGTTAAAGCTCCAGAAAATCAAATGTGCTTAAATGTGTCATTTAAGCCACAACAAAGTGATGTGTGAGAATTCCTTAGAAAACACAGGCACTGTCATTTATGTTTTAAGAATTACTGTGTATATTGCTAATATTTTCAAAATGTACAAGACTTTATAATACTACATTTCATTAGCCTAATATCATAGTTGCCTAAGTCATATTTGAACATTTTCAGAAAACAAGAAAAAACACATTTTTAGCAAGCACATTGGTATTTTTTATTGATATTGTATAGAGATGACTGAGGCAGACAGTGATTTTAGACTCTAACAAGTGTTCTGATGAGGCTGAGGGCATAGACAATAAGGCAGGGGGATGCAGCAGTGGTAGGAGTGTAAAGTTAGGCAGATATCACAATTTGGCCCAAAAAAATGACTTAGGCAATTATGCTCTTAGGCTAATGATTTTTAATAGCCTCAAAAATGTATCAATCAAATTGAATGCTAACCCTTAATATGTCTTTATGTTGTGTAAAATCAATCATCTTTACACTGTTATGCTATGCAATTGTCGGTCTTACATTTATATTTTTGCCCTTTCTTATTTATTACACTATATTGTAATGTCTCAGCTACTGCGTCTAAATAATTTCATTTGCTGTGGATGGATACATTCTAATCTAAAGTCTAAGCCTGAATCATTTTTAAAGGTGCACTGCGCAACTTTTCTGGTGTAGGGTCTGCTATCTTCTAGTCTCCATGGAGATGTTATTGCTTTGTTTAAAATGTTCCACAGTATAGATCAGAGGTGTCAAACTCTAATTCACAGATTGCCAAAATTAAAAACTGGGACTAAGTTGTGGGCCAAACTACAACATCTGCATGTTTTATCTTCTTTTGAGATATGTAATGTTAAACCTTTTCTTATTAAAGTACATGGTTAATAATAGTTTTGCTTAAATATTGAATCCAGAACAAGCATAATATAAAATAATAACAAAAATTTAAATAAATAATATCTCTATAGCCTATCTGTAGCCGGCGGGCCAGTTTTAATACATATTTGATACGATCTCGTGGGTCAAATATAATTATATCGCGGGCCAAATTTGACTTCAGGGCCTGAGTTTGACATGTCTGTTATAGATTAAACATATGTTATGAGGGAGACAAGCAGGTTACAGGACTACACCACGTTACAGTTCAGATCTGTGGAAAGTCACCCCTATAGAAACACCTGTAATGAATAATAATAATTGTGCATTTGCTCATTATGATATATGTCTCTGTTCATGCTATATTAAGGGTATTTAAGGTGTATAGTTTTCATAAAGTTGTTCCCCCAAAATCAAAAACCCTGAATAAAGTTAAATGCTGAACTTTTAAACAGTTTGTAGTTGCTAATGCGTTCTATGTGCACACATCTGTTCACGGTGTCACTTCATCCCCGTGAGTTTCTGGTGTGTTTTGGCCTTGACGTGGCTGAAGTGTAAAGTCTGCATTGGTTCTGACAGAGCAGAGTCCCCGAGGCCGACGCTTCAGAACATGAATAAAACATAAGAGTGTCAACAAGCTGCCTTCACCTCCTCACACCAGACACAGACAGGCTCAGCTCCTGTCACCCCACAAAGCCCCTCTTCAAAAGCACCACTCACTCAAGGTCACAGCCCACACCTACTCATCCATGTGTGAATATTTGTTTGTTTTAAAGGAGACCAATTATGCAAACTTGACTTTTTACAGCTTTTAACCATATTGTTGTTTTCTTTTCTCATGTACCCTCTTGAAGTTGTATTTTGAGTGATTTGTGCATGTTTGAGTAATCTTTATTCTCCTGTTTTCAGGACGATGAACCCCGTTTTTCACTGTTGCTGATACATACAAACTGCTCTTTACTTACTTCCTTTTCCAGTTTTATTTTCTTAATTGCTGATACATTCGTCACATTGCGTAATCATTTTGGTAAGAATGAAAAAAATGAACGCCCAAATTTATATATATGTATATAAAAATAAAAAGTTTTGTGTGTTTTTGTCTTTAAGTAGATGGTAAATTAATTTGAGATTAATTTGACTATAGCAAAAAAATAAATAAATATATAGAAATTTGGGTATGTTGCAAATTTGCAACAACTAGAAACAAATGTTTGCCAAAGATTCCTAGGGAGGTCCTGCATATGCACCAACCGGCACTGGGGGAATGCAGCCGCTATCTTGACTTATATCTTGATCCAAACGGTTTGTTGCACAAAAAATGAATAAATCATAATTTGTCTTGCAAAAATCTGCAGGTATTAAAACTCTGAAAGAAATCAGATTACTCACATCAGATGCAACTGTTTATATGGCATTTCAATAATCTGATAACTCCAGACATCAGATAAGAAGCACATTTTTCAAAATCGGATTAATATCACATTTTGAGTTATAGGATTATTTAAAAGTGTTGTTTTTTCTGTTTGGTGTGACACTGAAAGTATCCATCTTGCATTTACTCAATAACATGAGTTTTTATTGATCAAAAAACTTTCTTACTGTGGCTTGGCTCACCTCTCCATAGCTCTGACATGTAACTTGACCCTGTGGTGTCACTTGCTGTCTCCATTGAGATAAATAAGTGTAATGCCATACTGTGGAACATTCCAGGCAATATCGCTATGGAGTGAAACAGGTGGCAGTCCCGCCACCAGAAAAGTGACCTGGTGCACCTTTAAATTGCGTGTAAAAACCTGAATCGTCTCATTTATTTCTGATCATGGTCTGAATACCCAGATTTCGCAGTTTACACCATTTAATAAACAGTCCTAAAGGTTTATGCATTCTTTATCATCAAAGTGAAACGCTCTTGACCTACATCGGTTTAATTTGCTTGTAATTTCTCACAACACAGTTTCATTTTTTAGATAAAAGGACATGAAAAGCGGAGAAGTCTTTGAGCGATGCTGTTGTGACAGTGATAGAGTCAGGCTGATATGAGACAGAGGGCACAGAGGCAGAGCAGAGGACAAAAGGGAGATGAATCCAGTGAAGTGGCTCTGATTTCAGCTCATAAATCCGCGCCCCCGTCCTTCTGAATGGAGCTTTTATAAATTAAAGAAGTGAAGGAGGTTTTGTGTCGACGCAGGGCTAAATGATGAGCTCTGTGGACCGCTGATACAGGCTGATGGATAGTGAGAGGCCTCTGAGATTTGGGGGGTTTATTTAAAGTATAAACTCAAAGTGAACACGGAAATATATTGTGTTTTCTAATGCAGTGTCTCGTCTAATAGGAGCAGATGTTAAAGTGCAGTTTAATGACCTTTATAGCTCCGAGGGCCAATAACTCAGATCCATTTGTCAACTGCTTTTTTTACAGGTTTATAAGAGACTGTAGTTCATTCGTGGAAAAGGGTCTCATTTACTGTAGCCTTGCTCTTATTTAAATACATTCCCAATCCACAATATTCTTACAGATATAGGAAGGTGATTTTTGAAAGACTAAATTGGGGCATTTCAAGGTGAATGTGCAAAATAGACCAAGTTTAAAAGTAAATGTTTCTAGTCTGGGTCCAGTACACACTTTTACAATTGATACTTTGCAGGGGATGTCATCTACATTCCCTGGGGGTGTCAGTGGGGTTAATTGTAAGCATGCTCTGTCTGAGGCTTGGATAGACTTCAATGCGAGCTTTATTTTAAACAATCCCACCGTAAAGAACAGACTGACTTACGAGCGAGCTGATTTGCACTGTTAAACAAGTCTCTCACACATAAAATTACAGCCACTAACACGTTACCATTAGCCAACAGTCTCGCCTTTTTGTTGAAATTCATACACCTAAACCATGAACGCCCATATTGACCACAGGCTCCTGAAAAAGTTTAGATTTAATCCATTTTATATTTCTTTTTCCTTGAGGTGTCAGACAGTCTGAAAGGGACAGTCCAGAATTTTGGACATTAGGACCTAATTTCCTAGTGAGCCAGAGTGTTGGAGATGTGTGGAGACACTTTTTAAAAATATTCCATCCAGTCCTTGTATTTGCAGAGGTCACTGGTGCTAGGCTAGTGCATGTCAATGGCCATAGTTAGCCTGCCACAAAAACAGTCTTACCCACTCCACAAAACACCCGAAGCAAATCTATTATTACACCAGACTGTCGATGTGAATGTCTGTGGTGATAGAATAATGCTTGAAATAAGGCTACCCTTGCATTGCATGAATCGTTGCATGTTGAGAGACTATTTTCTCAGCAGCAGCGGAATTTTACTTTGCGAGTAAGATAGGTGCTAGATGATATCAGTCCGCCACTTCCAAGCTTTCTATCAGGAAGTACAACTTGCTGCTGCTGCTCAGACATAAATCCTTCAAATGCAAGGTTAGTTTTACTTCTAAAATTGATTCTATCGACACAGACATTTACATTGACAGTCTGGCGTAATAATAAATTTGCTTTGGGTGCTGTGTGGAGTGGGTGGCAGGATAACTATGGCCATTGACATGCACTAGCCTAACAACAGCGACCTCTGCAAATTCAAGGACTGGATGAAATATTTAAAAAGTGTCTCCACTCGTCTCCAACACTCTGGCGAACTAGGAAATGAGGTCCTATGTCCAAAATTCCAGTCTGTCCCTTTAAATCGTTTTTACTGATGTGTGCATTATGTCACCATGGTAACTCCTTAACATTCCACCATTAGAGATAAATGTAGAATACCCCCAGCGTGATGTCACTGCAAAGCACTTATCCATCCCACACACTGCTGAGCATACACCTTTACTCCACATGTTCCAGCCCCCTGCCAATGTTCTCTGGTTATTCCCATCAGTTCCAGGTACTTCATCACGGTTGGTTTGTGGCGATCTATTTCTCCCTTGAGGAACAAAAAAAGGAAAAACAAATCACAGGGGATTTAAACACACACACAGGTATTATTCTGAGCCTGCCATCTAAGCATTATATAACTTTTCTGGTCTCCACAATATGGCATCACACTTATTTATCTTGTATTTCTTCAACTATAGAGGAGTTTTTGTTGTAGGGGAAAAAAGCAAGTATTTTCACTGTGAACCGGGTCAGTTCTTCACAGATTTGGCCTGGTGGTGTCTCCAGCTTGTTTCCATGGATAGAGAGAAGTCTAATGTCATGTGGAACATCCCAAGCAAAGCAATAACATCACCACTAAGACTTCCTTCTGAAAAAAATACACAGTGCAACTTTAAATAACAAGACACACAATTAAGTCAATTCACGTCATTATCATTTTATCTTGTAGTTGGGCGAAAGTTTCTGGACTCATATCTGACGTCTCCAGGCTCAAATTTTGGTGAGACTTTCATTTGGAAGTGTTCCCTGTAGCTCTGCACCTCTCCTCTCTCACAGCTCTGCAGACTCACAGCACCAAAATGGACAAGATCCAACCTGAAAACCCTCCGCTCCAGCTCCTGCTCAAAACCTGTCTTTGAACATGGCCGTATTTGCCCTATGGTCACAGAAGCTACTGAAGTGGAAGCATAGTACCTGATTTTTACTGTACTAAAAACATGTAAAACAGCATGTCATTTTAAATGGTTTGCAGCAGTCCACTTTCTTACCACATTCACCACAATGAGTACATACATCATTTTCACAACTTTTAAAGGCCAGTGGAGTTTTGTGACAACAGCTAGCATACTAATAACAACTAGCATGCTAATAACAACTAGCATGCTAACATCAGACCATAGACTGTATAAAAGAAATGGACTAAGTGAGTCTGATGTCACCCATAGTGTTCAGCTCCACTCAAATGAAGCTCTTGACGCAAACGGTTACAGGAGCGAATTTGCAGCCAGGCTTCATATTTGGAAGTCCTGCATATTTGGAGTATCATGGCAACCACAAGAGCCAATCATGGTTGAGGTTGTTAAATATGCCCACCCTTCTCACCAGAAAATGGGAAGGAGCCTTACCTAGCAACGAAACCATATAACTATAATAAAATTGGAAGATGAAACCAAGATGACGTTGTGTTGTTTTCAATAACCTGTGCTCAATTAGCCAGACTGCTGCCACCTAGTGCCTCCACTCAATTTCATTTCTCTCCAGCGACTAGGTCAGGTATCGGAATACACTAGACGGTTTGCAAAAACCCACAAGTTGTAGACCGTGCACCAGCCAATCAGCGAAGAGCTGTGAAGACATGAAGTCACACTCAAGCACCTGTCTGGGTCCCTTTTGTGGAACAGCACAACAGTAAACAAAGCGGTCGAGATGGATGTAGACAAAGCCATACATACTGTGTTGGCAACGATTCCTGAGATCGAGAATTTAAAGCCAGAACGAAGAGAATGTTTGGTGAATTTTATCAAGGGGAATGTATCAGACCAGCCTTACTTCCTGGTTTGATTTATGAATTACATGAATTATGAGTTACAAAAGAGTTTATAGAGGTGAGAGTGACTAGCTGAAAACACTGTTGATGAACACCGTGATGTTATTTGAGAGGGACTTGTTTAACAGCACAAATCCACTCACTTGTTTTAGTTTCAGCCAGGTCAGTTCTTCGTGGTCAGACTGTGTTAAAACATAGCTCAGATTAACTTGAGTAGCAGAACAGAGCTTGAGACAGCAGTGCTTACAGATAGCATCACACCCGTAGGAAATGCTGATGTTGAATGTTGACAACAGCTGCAAAGAATCAATTAGTAACCAGCTGTAATTGAATGTCTTGTTTCTATAATGAGTGTTCCCTCCTGTCTGTGTATTGGAGTACATGTTCAAGTGGTCCTGTGTTTCAGTGTCTCCTCTCAGACTCAGCTGTTCGTTAGATTCACCCTCCAGCTGCTCCCAGCCGGGCGGGGTCACTGCCGGCTGCTCATTTTAACCAAGGAGAATTCTTACTTACACGGCACTACTACGGCACGGTGTTATATAAGGTGCACTGTAGTATTTGTCATTTTTCTGTCTTGGTAGACAGAGATATGCACATCCACAAAAATGTGACTGTGCGCTGGGTCCAAAGACAAAAATTGTGCAAAAGAAGAAAGAGATCCGCACTGCAGGTCTTTGAAGCTCACACATTTTTATTTTAATGACACCACAATGTGACGTTTCGGGTCAAGCCCTTCTTCAGTCATTTTTCTATCTTCACATTTACAGCAGGGATTAGAAGAGGAACAGACAAAAAACAAACAAACCAACTTTTATACTTCATAATAAAAATGCATTTAGTTTCTATTCATTCACTCCACACAACCCCTGGGGTATGCATTACCACATGACATCACAAGGTGGAACCGGGTGTTTTCCCTTTCCCTCATCCTAAATATGCAGGGTTTGAACTCCAAGTATGTTTTTGATGACAAGATTATAACAAACAACAGAAAAAAAACATAATATGGGCCCTTCAAATGAGTCCATCAGAACAAAGGTCTGCAGCAGTGTGCTCAGTGCAGTGAACCAAGCCTCTCAGCTCCATACAGACAGGTGTTGACAGGTGCCAACATGTGCTCAGAGCTTCACCATCCACGTGAATGTTCTCCTGTTAAACACTTCATATATAACCTCATTACCTGCTGAGCTGTTTGAAGAAACACATTACACTAAACAATAGGTGTGATTCTTTGTTGTCGTGGTCTCATTTGACTGTAAACCAGATTGAGTGAGGTCTATTAAACATTCATTTAAACTCTGAGTATCTAGATCCTTAGAAATTGTTATTAAAATAAATAAATATATCTATCTTTACTGTCTCTTTTTATCTGCTTTTTCACATGACCCAGGACCTATGTGTAGTATTCTGGCATTATTATTCAAGGTCCACTAAATTGACTCTTGTTACCTCCTTAAAAAACATACCTGAAGTTGTGTTTTGTTTCATTTATTTTCATGTTTGAGTAACAATTTTTATTAATCGGTCTGCATCTCCAAATCTCAAAATGCTCTGTTCCATGTACCTTGTGATGTCATGAAGTGGTATTTTTAGTTTAGAAATTAACAGCTACTTTTTAACTTTGTTCAGTAGAGATTGGCAATTCCAGGTCTGAAATCATCCAAATTGTTCTAGTGAAGGAGTTTAAAAACACAGTGGAGCACTTCCTGTATTACCACATGATATCACAAAGATGAGCAGAGTGTTTTCTGTTTGAGAGACGAATTCAGTCTAAATATGAGATGTTTGTGTTTGTTAAACATGTGTGAATAAATCAAAATACAACTCCAGATATGTTTGTGATAAGGAAAACGCTTTATAGCATAGCTTTATTTCAGAATGTGGCATTGAAATTTTACTTTTTTGCTGTAATGGTGTGGGAATTGGAATCGTCAATACCACCATTAGACTAAATTTGTATTATGTTTTATGGTAAGAGGGTATTCACTTTATTATTCACAATAAAGTGCTTGTCTAAATAACTGCACTGTGAGTTCACGGTCTCTCCAGGTGAATCCAGCTGCCAATACTTTTATTTCAAAACTTCCCAAAGCACAAAACATTTTCAGTTCAGTTTTATCACTTGTTTATTTTATCTCCCTTCTGTTCTCAGATATATTCCCCTCCCTGTGAGCAGGTCTGGTCTTCTCCACAGGGAGCTTCGTACTTTGTTTGCCCACACCACGCGCTCTCATCCTGGGCTTCATCTGCCTCTGTTCTGGCCTCTCTCCCCACAACCACGGTTTCTCCCCTGGGTCCAAATTCAACCTTTTTCCCCATCTAACTGCCGCGGGCATTCACCAAAACTTAAAAAATAAAACTGAACAGGGGAAAAAAAAAAAAGTGTAATAAATAAATAAAAAGTCAGTCTAAGTTCCTTCAGAGTTTAGGACATGTTTGCATTATTTATGTAGCATCATTTTGTCCCCAAGTTCTGTAACGGACACATAGAGGAAACTGCATTTGTTTATTTCATGTTCTAAGATCTTTGTTTAAGGCAGTGCTTACACAGCTTTTTTTTTTTTTTTTTTTTTATCATTTTCTTTCTCTACTAATCTAAAAATTTGAAATAAGCTATCCCCTCACAGTTTAGAGCAGTGATTTTCAAATACCAGTGAATCATAAA
This sequence comes from Boleophthalmus pectinirostris, assembly GCF_026225935.1. Taxonomy (NCBI): domain Eukaryota; kingdom Metazoa; phylum Chordata; class Actinopteri; order Gobiiformes; family Gobiidae; genus Boleophthalmus; species Boleophthalmus pectinirostris. The sequence continues at coordinate 11,636,244 of NW_026571018.1, forward strand.
AGTGCCCATTCAAGCATAAAATTCTCACCCATTTTCCAAGTTTCAGATACAGTTTCATGCGTTGTTTAATTTGTTTTTCAATTAATGAGTTACCCCATATAGCTAGTTTTTCAGATTCTAAAATGTTCTGTATGTATGTTTATGGTGTAATGTTCATCAATTACCATGGTGACACAATACACACAGTAGCAAACACAGCCAAAAAAGTTTTAAAATTGTCTGAAACTGTGGTGAAAGGTGAAACTGGTTAACCTTCATCAAACTCAAACTCTTATTTGTTCATCTATTCAGTCATCCATCCATCATTCATTTATTAAAAAAGAGTCAAATTTTACTTTTAAGTAACCAGTGTCTGCCCACATTTGAGCTCCAAAATAAAAGTAAAAACACACTTTCTGAAAACTACTGGATGGGGTCAGTGGAGTCAAAACTGAAGGACTCAAGCATGTCAATATGTGGATGTGGATGATCATCTTTCAAAGTAGTTCAGTAGCGCCCCCTCAGAATAGGACACCAAAACCATTTTAATTTATTATATGACTAATTTAAAACATGCTTAATCTTGTCACTTATGGCTCGATTATGCACAATTTTATTAAAATATCAAAATGCTTTTTTTAACATGGATTGCAATGGCGATTAGATTTTGATTTATAAAGTATCCACATTTTAAAAGCATCCAAGGTATCTGATTGAAATATGAGAATCACATTTGTTTTTGTGGAACGTGTTTGTATTACAGTGTGACCTGTTTTTATGCAGAAAAGGACATCATTGTTGTTTCAAAGACTGCAGCCGTTACGATTTCCTAATTGTGTCCATTCAAATTGTGATTTTGATTCAGTTGTGATTAATCTTTCTCACCTATTTCATCACCACCTCTGCTCATTCTTTTCCAGGTGGTCGAAAATAACTCAGCAGCATTACCTTTCTGGATGCTTCTAGACACACTTCTCCGAGCCTGGGGTGAAATTCAAATGTGTCATGTTAGATTTTTTTCCAGCATATTAAACTTTCTTTTGGCTTTTGTTGGAAGATTAATAATCCATGGACTGGGGACGTCACTGATCACGAAGTATTGCCACAGTATTTTTAGACACGCTTCATTGCAGCTCGTGTTCTTCTTAACATGATTTTTTATTCCCATCGCTGCTTCTCCCTTTCACAGATCTTCAGACTGAAATCAGATGAATGCACCCGAGGGATGCAGATACCAGACTGTTTTAAACCAGCCTGAAGCTTTCACACCGCATTTATTTAAGGGAGAAGTCCTGGAAGATTTGACCATTAAAAGAACCAGACTGACAGCAGTGGGATGTCATTAGCGCAGAGTTTTGGTCTTTAAATAAATACTTTGGCGTGTATAACTTTAGAATTATACTTGGACCGTAATGAATCTACTTGATTGGTTGCACTCTTGTTTTTCCCATACTGTACGTTTTTTTGTGAATTGTGTTCACTGACAATGACAATAAAAGTGATTCTGATTGTGAAAATATAAAGAAACACTTGTATTGATACTTTGTAGCTGATGTCATCAACCTTCCCTAGAGGTGTGAAGCTACCTGAAAGCGCTACTCTGTCTGAAGGTATGTTACTCAAATTTGAGTTAATCTGATCTTTATTTTAGCATAATCTGAGCCAGAAGAGCTGACTTGGTTGGAACTACAACAGGTGAGATGATTTATGCTGTTAAACAAGTATTAGGCTACATTCAGACTGCAGCCTGAAGCGGTGTCGGCGGCAAGGTGGGGCATTTGAGGGCCGTGCCCCCCTAGCGGCAACTGGTGCCCCACCCCCCAGCACAGGCCGTTATTATTACTATTTAAAAATGATTTTGATTGGCGCATTTCACTTCGGGCTGAGGGCACAAACTTTACGATATCACAGTCTCTGTTTATTTAGTGTAGTGTGATTGGACAACTGTCCTGTCACTCACGTCAACCTGCTGCGTCAACTCGTAGCTGCTTCACGATTAGCGGCAGCTGCTACTTTAGCCTAAAGCTCCACACAGGAAATGGCGAGAACAGAGTCAAAGACACTGACAGACCCGCCGCCGGGACCCGGGACTGTCACTACCGCTGCTGGGGCCGGGACATTCTTTGCCGGGACTCGGGACAGTCGCCACTGGGGCCTTCACCTTATGAACAACTAAATGATTAATTGAAAGAATAATCACAAGATGAATTGATCACCAAAATAACTTTTAGTTGCAACCTTAGCAGATTCCCACCAGTCACGTAGTGTTAAATATTTAATTTTATAAATATACTATTAATACTCTACACAATAAAGATAAATTTAGATTATCTTTATTTATTTCAGATTCAAGAGATTTTATTGTCATCTTCATAGGAAGCAATAGTTTAACACATCAAACACTGCATTAGTTTTGATGTGAAGCACAATATTACAGGTGTAAAACCCCACCCAATAACCCCTGAAGTACTAACTCCAGTGTAAACATTAGCACAGTAAGGACATTCAGGGCAGCACATATATAATAATGCAACATGCAACAATGCAACAATGCAAAGTCCAGGTCACTGATATTTTATTGGTGGATGTGGTTATTGTCCATGGGAGAAAGGCAGAGAGGGAAAGGGGGCAGTGTTCAGCAGCCTCACAGCCGGGGGATACAGGCTGTTGGTCAGTCTGGTTGTTCTGGTGTTTATGGACCTGTGCTTTCTAACTGAGGGCAGCAGGTGGAAAAGGTGATGAGTAGGCTGGTGCCGGTGACGCAGACCACGGGTCATATAGATGCTACTGATCTGTGGGAGAGTTGTCCCAGTGGCTGTTTTTACCACCCGCTGGAGAGTGTGTAGGTCAGCTTAGTGCAGCAGGAGAACCACACAAAAACTCCAGATGTCAGAACACTTCAGATGGCACAGTTGTAGAAGTTCCTCATTAGTGGACTGGAGATGTTGGCGCTCCTCAGTTTCCTCAAGTAGTAAAGGCGTTGTTGGGCCTCCCCACAGCTCAGGCAGTGTGAATGCCTCAGGACAGGTCCTCAGTCACGGTCACCCTTTCTCCAGGCGTTTAGTCTTCTATATGAGCTTCATCACTTGTTTTTTGAGTCCTCCAAAAACCATTTGTCTCTTTTTGTTCCTCCATTAAATCCACAGGTCCAATGTGCTCCTCAGCACCTGCACAGTTACAATATAACACAGGGATCAGACAGTAAAAATCTTGTTACAAAACTTGCAAAAGATTTAGTATAGGTTCTTTTCTCTCACCACTGTTGGGCCAAGTCTCTTATTGGACCAGGCCTCGATCACCCCTTACTCACATGTGGCCGAGAACATCTGATGGGTCACACTCCAGAAAAGTTTCTGGATCCTAAAACACACGTTTAGTGTAACTTTACATTCTACTTTATCACCCAGATTTAAATTATTTTCAGATAATAACTTACAGAAGTCTGTGGATCATCTGACTGGAGCGAGACAAGCCACTGCAGCTGCATACGTCTCAGCAGAGCTGGCGATGACTGTGGCTCCTAAAAGTGCAATAAAAGTCATTATTTATCATTTTTTCATTATTAATTTTCTCATTTCTCAGAATACCTTGTGTTCTAACGTTACGATCAGGGCTCCCTCTGGTGGTGGTTGTGGACGACACCATGGACAGCTCCATCAGCGACGCGCCTTTCTTTTAAAAGTGAACAACAGTCTTTAGTAATTAATACAAATATTACGTTAGTATTAGTCTTTACTCACCAGGACACGATGGCTCTGACTGGAACACATAGATGCTACTGATCTGTGGGAGAGTCACCCCAGTGACTTTCCCCGCTGTTTTTACCACCCGCTGGAGAGTGTGTAGGTCAGCCTTAGTGTAGCAGGAGAACCACACAAAAACTCCAGATGTCAGAACACTTCAGATGGCACAGTTGTAGAAGTTCCTCATTAGTGGACTGGAGATGTTGGCGCTCCTCAGTTTCTTCAAGTAGTAAAGGCGTGGTTGGGCCTCTCCACAGCTCAGGCAGTGTGAATGCTTCAGGACAGGTCCTCAGTCACGGTCACCCTCTCTACTACCTCAGTGCGACACAGAGAGTTTTATGGTTGTTTTGCCCATTTTAGTTGAAGTCCACAATAATCTGCTTGGTTGTCACCATGAGGCCAGATGTCACACATCGTTCCTGTAGTCTCATCATCACTGTCCTTTTTCTCCAGGCGTTTAGTCTTCTATATGAGCTTTCATCACTTGTTTTTTGAGTCCTCCAAAAACCATTTGTCTCTTTTTGTTCCTCCATAA